>NW_009189100.1:15874-47139 GCF_000690835.1 Fulmarus glacialis | reverse complement strand
AACACAGGTCTTCCTATACATTACATATTTTGCGGGAAAAATATTTGACAGAACACAACCAAAATTTTTTTTATAGCTGCTTCTGGGCCTTTGTGATGCCAAGACTGCTCTATACATCTTCCTTACAAATGAGACTTCCCCTGTTATTTTCTCCATTTTTAAAAAGTGACTGATACTTACTTTACCATTTGATCAGAATTTAGTGTTAAGTCTGCATTTCCTGCAGGTAGAAAAGCCACAAATTTGTTTTCAAATCATCTTTCTATTGTTAGAGTACCCACTGACCAGAGGGGAGACAAGGTAAGGACACATCTATAGAGGAGGAAAAGACTTTTTCCTATTCAAAAAGCAACAAGAAGCAAACAAACAAGGAATCAGCAAGATAATACAGCCTGTTTGAGATGGCCAATACCAGAGAAATAAAAGAAAAAAAACAGGATCTCCCACAGAGCAGAGCACTCCTTTCCTTTCCTTAAACAATTAAGAAATAAACAACAGTCAATTGGTCAAGTATTTCCATCTCTTTGCGACTCCTGATCTTTCTGTCGAGCTGTTACCTTTATGCTGATGAATCTAGGCTTTTAGCATAGAGTTCCCACTGAGTACAGCTTGAAAAGCTGCTCTAATGATCATCTGCTGACCTCCTTGGTAGGTATGTTCCCTCCCTTGTGCCAACATCAGCGCTCGTGACACAGCAGTGGTCTGGTTCAGTAGCTAGAACAGTAAAATCCCATACAAATTGCAATCAGTCATTCAATGTATTTCTTCTCATTTATATATTTCAACCAGCTTCTACAGGGGTCAGGTGGGTGCCAGTACAGCCCAAGTCAAGTACAGGACCTCCCCTCTCAATGGCATACTGCCTTATTTGTATCCTCAAACTGCAACCCCAGTCAGAGTGGCTGCCTCTTCTCCTTTTAGAAGCTCTCACTGTTACCAACTAAGAAGTTCCTCACCCCAAGGCAATTAACCAGGATGTAGGGTCAGGAAGGTGTAAAGAGCAGTCACCTGTGCAGGCTATTAACCTCTTGTTGCTGCCTCTCAATGACCAAACCTAAAGTAAGAAGAGACATAACTGGGAAAGCTGTTTCTGAAACGTGTTTTGGAAAACTTACGGTTAAGAAAACATTACCTACAACAAAGGATACCTATACATTCTTTTATCTTCTGCTCTGTAACAAATTCTGGGGTGCAAATCATATCTTTTGTGCAATATTTAACAAATTTAAAGAGTAATCTACAACTAGGGCTCACAGCATTGTGGTATTAAGAAACACGTTTGCTTTGAAAACAGCCGTCTTTTTTCACACTAGCCAGGAGAGCAGCTTGCAACCTGTACTGTTTGAGACTGTTTTTCAGGAAGGTTGAAACTCACACAAAAAAGAGCTTAAAAGTTTTCCATCTCGGACTGAGAATCAAACAGTTATGTCCAAAGGCTTTTTACAACAGAAACTTTGTTCCTCAGCAAGAAGCATGCCTATCTCATGAACTGGAAAAAGAAAAGCTGTGACACAACACACTGGAGAAACGCAAATTGCTTCTAGTACATAAAATTCAAAGCCAAAAATTTGTATTCCCACTCCCTAAATCCCTAATCTTATAAGCAGCCAACTCTGTGTGGGGCAGTTTTAAATGCTTACAGAAGCATCATCAGGAACAATCCATCAACATTTTTACAGCTGCCTTTTTGCCATGCAGAAAGGCCATAACAGTAATTTTATTCATGAACAAAAGCAACTTAGAAACCCTTACTGTGGATTTCTATGGCAGTGAAAATATTCCTATTACGTTCCAAAGAAAGCAACAAGTTTAGCTGAGCCTATGAAGGGGACTCTTCTGTACATGGCTGAAACTGCATGTACCCCAATTGCTCTCTTTTGTCTTCTTCAGCCATCTGTTACTTTATTTTTTCAAATACACATTAAATCAAATATTCTATTAGTCAAAATCCTCCAGAATTCATAGTCGCTTTTTCAGTGTCTAGACAGGGCCTAGTTTTAACAGCTCAACAAGAAACACTGTCAGTGCAGCACCCATTGTGTATAATTTTTATTCTCACTCTCCCTTCCCTTCCCTCTCCCTAGTCCTGCAAGGGATGCTACTAAACTGCAGATCTCCTGTGATGCACCATGAGGAACACGAAGCCTGCAAACCTCAAGGTCTTTCGCGTCAGGGTTCCACTCCACCAGAGTTTAGCTTCAGCATGGGTCCCTTTGGGCTAATGCATTATTGCCCAGAGGTCTAAAAGCCTCCCCCAAGGGCTTACAGGAATGCAGAAGAGAAGGGAGATAGGAAACGGGGCTGGCAGGATGCCTCGGGGAATGGGGGAAGAGGTGATCAGAGTAAGAAGGGTTAAAGAAAACTCCCAGCCCCTTCTGTCAAGACCCTGACTCTGAAGAGACATTTTCAGTACAATTCTCCCATGTCAATTACCAAAAGCGATGGGGAAGAAATAAATAAATAATTTCATAGCCAGATAAATTACTCATGTATGTATTTTATATGTATGCAATGTTATGCATGTAGCTGGGATTTAAACTGCCATTTAGATAAAGTACAAAACAAAATGCAACCTCATCAGTAATTCTTGGAAGAAGCCAAGTTAAGACAGAGTAAGACGTTGATTTTCTTTTTATCCAAGCACACTGAGTGCTTTTCATATATTAAGAAACGCTGACTGCAATAAGCTACTATTCATTAAGAAGTCTTCTGTGCACAGGAAACTCACAATATATTATTTAGAAGAATAATTCCCTTTCTTTTTTTAGTTTTTAAAGCTAGACATGGGTAAGTACTACTTCCTGAGATAAATGGCCTTTAAATTAGATGACACAAAGAAGAACACAGAAGAAAAGTTCTGTTTCTTTACAAAGGCAATGCACAACCATATAAGACCCCTGGCACCTACACAGCTAATCCTGTTCTTGGAAGGGTTACATTCATGTAATAATTCTGTCCTGCTAAAAACTGGGTTGTCCCTAACCAGGGCTATTTAGCACACAGACTTCAACATAATGAAGGCTGTAACTTTATAGGGAGTTGGAGCAGTCTGCAGTACCGTGAGCGGTGCATTCCTGAAACTCTCCTATACCAGTGTAATGTCAACAGAAAAGGCTGAGTGGTGATGTAATGTCTGAGGGCATGCCAGAGTCAAGACACTTTTTGTTTGATTCACAGGGTACAAGTTATTTCTCCCCACCCCCGCCTTTTTTAAAGCAGGCAATAGGCAGTTGATTTTACAGCTACAAGGGTTATAGAGCCTCACATTATCTGCACAGTGAAAAAAAGGAAAGAGCTGATAGCATTCATCATTGTGACACAGGCAACAATTCTTGGGCAAGAAAAGCTTCTAGTCTATTTTAGTTTGGAGGGCGGGGTTGTTTTGTGGTTTTTTTGTGGGTCTCTTTGCTGCTGCCCATCACCCTGGCCTCTGAGGCTCCTACACTTAAAAATGCATTTGGGTACCTGAAGCCCTTCCATACTTCCTGTATCCTCAGATCCAAGAAGATACTTTCCATAGCAGTCTAGCAACTAAAAATCCTTAGTATTTAAATAACATTTCCCAAATTCCAATGCTGACAAGAATGGAAACTCCCCCAGTACCCTGACACAACTTGAGCTTCTCATAGATTTTATGATTTGTATGTAAACACACCAGGGTAAAGTCAGTGGGAGTTGGGTGCATAAATAAACTGCCTTTAAAATCCTGGGCCTGGATGCCTGTACCAGAAGGATGGATAAATTATGCTCTCACATAAATCTCTACAGCCAACAGCTGAGAGTCATGCTTGATCCATCTAGCCTATCTTATCCTTCCTCCCTTCCACAGCTCTATGACTCAAGTGAGCTCCTGGATAACGCAAATGGCATACAATTTTGAACACGTTTATCTACCAACATCAGAGCTCTCCTACAAAGGAAAGAAAAATCGGTGTCATGTGAATGAGGTCATTACACTCATGACATGGACAAAAGACAGAGTTCTGAGAAGAGTAAATGAAGACAATTATAAATGGGTGCAAATAAAACACCAGCTAAACATTGCCTCTCAAGTTTTGGTAGTTTTAAGAAACAAGAAAAGTCTGACTCTGGCATTTCTAGGAAAAATGCTTGCATATACTGTTCACTGATCTTCAAATCAGTCCAAAACAAGGCCTAGGGCAATAATACTTTTGGAGGAAAACAACAGTTTACAAGGACACAAAAAGAAGCAAAGCTGTTCATCCTCAAAGATCCTTGTCACTTAGCTTGTGCTACAACCCACACACCCAAAATACCTGCAACAACTCAAAACCATCTAAGCACTTCAGAATGTGTTCTTTTAAACTTAAAAAAAAAAAATCATTGGTGTTAACAGGTGAATCTTTCTGAGTTTTGCTCCTTTAAGCATTAATGGTATTTCGTTCTTTGTTAAGAGGTTTTAATCTACTTGCATCACAGATGCTCCAATAAAACAAGCTGGTATGCAGATAACTGCACACCTGCTGGTAGCAGGCTCCCCTCTAGAGTGACAAGTCAGGAGTTCTGGATCCAAGCCTTACTGAGTACCTGTCACAATCTGTGGGCACTAAAAAGGCAATGCTGAGAAAAGATTAGTATACAGAGCCTAACTGCCATCAACAGACAAACCAACCAAACTGTCCCTCAACTAGTAGTCTGTGTTTTATTTGTGCAAAGAAATTGTATTAATTTAACACACACACCTTGTCAAAGTAAGAATAACACATCTGATCATTATGGGAACTTAAGTATTTAATTTCTTAAAATATAAGGGTGATCTCTAAGAGAACTCCTAAGTTGTGTGCGTGCAGCTCGGAATCTGTTCATTTTTGCCATACTAGAATCCAACAGCTCCATATGGAACATGGTGTTATTTACCTTCTCTGTACATTTTCACCACTGTGTTACAGCAAACTTCCAAAGGCAAGTACTAAGATACTAACAGTTGTGGGTTTTTAAATCCTGATGGTCATGATTTACAGGAAAACCTCCTGTGAGTAAGCCATTTTCAATGTACAAACTTCATAGAAAGATTAGCAAAGGCTGTAGTTCTGTGAAGAGCTGAGTCTCACAGCACTGAAAGGCCATCTCTCCATCTCTCACCCACCCTCTGATGCCTTCCCTATATTGCATTCAAACACTTGCCAGAGCCCTCTGAGTGTCAATATAGGTCATTAACCCAGAAAAAGTAGTAAATGCTTCTGCCAGGTTAGGAAGTTGAATCAGTGAGAAGTCTTGCATCACCTCTGCTGGATAAGAAAGGCCTCCCCCTTTCAGCAGTTCACTTTTTTCCCTAATGCAACTGCATTCTAAGCCCTGATGAGTTAAGGATATCCCTTTCTTGTTAGGGTTAAAATACAGAATCAAAATGCAACTTTATCAGATGAACTAACTGTACAGAGAACACATAATAGTTTTTGAACACAGGAGAGTCACATTTTTAAATTACTAGATTCTGTATGAAGTATGAAAACCTAACTATTTAAGACAGCTTAAAAGAGGAAAAAAAAGATTGAGTCATCAGTTTAACAAAGATGAAAAGAAAAATCGAAGACAGAGAAAATCAGAGGTGCAATGAGAGAAAATTTCTGAAGAAGCCTTCCTACCACAAATGCCACTCATAAGTTGAACACAACTTTCTTATCCTTAGATCCCTTCAAATGAGCCTTAGCCCACACAAAGTTTTGATCCTACAAGGAAATACAAGCAAGGAATTCTATGAAGCTCACTTTGCATGGATCTCGAATGAAAGACATTCTTTATTACGGCAAAGGACAGCAATATTAAACGGGAGAGGGGGCTGGAACCAGATTAAATTGGAAACAGATTTATTTCTTTTTTTGGTGAATTCTGATCTGTGAGGGGAGTCTTGTATACATTATTTCATACTCACAAAACTCACCAAAAAGCAAAAGCATACTAGTTGTATAGAAGGGCAAAACTCAAAAAACATTGTAAGTTTTTGTTATTCATCTTGTGTTATCTTGCAGTAGGTTCCAACTCTACCCTTCTTTTCTAGATATACCTGGAACTGGAATTGGGCTTTCTGTAAAAGGCAGAGAGTCCCTAAGGACTACCCATACGGTTGACAATCTTGGTCAGCTGAATTTGAGCATTACTGGACAGTTTCAGACATATACAGTCGGACCACATGTTGGCATTTTCTGCGACTTCATTATCTTTTTTCCTTCCAGTTAGAGGATGGGTACGAGCAGTATCTAAATGTCAAATTCCACATCTCTCTAATACTCCATATTAAACTTAATCTTCCCTATTAGCTTCTTACAGCATTTATAAGGGAATATAAATACCTTTTGCTCTGATTTCCCACTGGTTAGTAGCATTTCTGGGCTGCTGCTTATCTGAACAGAAAGTCCATCAAGCCAAAAGAATATTAAGTTTTTAAAAAATGCAGGCGTCTGAAGTACCACATCAACCTGATACAGAACAGACATATTCTTCCCATTAAAATAACACCATACCCATAAGAAAATGGCTTAGAAAGCACAACAACAGACGCTAAGGCTTTTATCTAGATCTTCAATGAGAAGATAAACTACATGTCAGAGTGTACACAGGTCTACTCTGACTTCCAGAGGAGAAGAGTGTCATCTTTAGGCTGACTAAATAATGGACCACAAATCATCAGCAGTTTTCTTCTTAAACAATACATGCTTTATAGTAAACCACTCTATTTTTTAAGATGGTTTCATTATTGCATTTTCACACTCCTTCTGCCAAAAACTATGTCAAACTCAGAAACACCGCTCAAGTTCAATGATGTAAACGTATTTCCTACTTGCAATCTGAAGGAAGCTCAAGTCTGCCTCCTGCAGCAGCAGCAATAGAATTAATGACCAAATTCTGACTGCAGGAATTTTATTGATGACAGCAAATAAATTTTCAGATCTTAGTTCTATACTATCATGGCTTGAAAATACATTTTTTGTCCTTAAACAGTGTTAGTGGTTATTAAATACAGCTGTCCAAATACAATATCCAGCTCTAGAATCATACAAACTGCTGTTAGTCACTTTGTGTGTGACCTATTTCTTTGAGATAAGTAAGTCCTGCCTCAGTAAAGTAACAAACTATCCCTTCCTAACCACCCACCATCACCACTTACAGAACACTGAACTATAAAGACCTATAATCTGATCCAGTAGTATAGTATTAAAGGAGAAACATTGTAATTTGAAATAAGGATTGGTAACGCTCTAAATCCACAATATTTATGTTTTGTGGGATTGCCTCTACTGCACTCAGTAGCAATATTGAAATGATAGGAAGATGCTTCCTCATCATATGTAAATAATATTGGCTGCTCATGGTTCTAAAATCATATTAATTGGACCTAAAAAGCCTCTGCAAATATTTTTCTTGTGAATATCACCTTCCAAGTCAGTATTAGACCACATCAAAGAAGAGGTAAAATTTATCACGTGCTTTGGTATCTGTTTTTCTTCTTTCAGAGCCTACGTTGCAAAACAGTTCCGAGGTAAGCCTACACGTGTCCTGCCTCTTGTTTTATCTCCTGAATCAGAAAAAAAAAAAAATAACCTTACAGAGGTGTTTTCAAACACTCATGGAAACTTTGGAGACTCAGGACAGCACTGCTTGCTTATTACCTGATCACGATCACCTGCAAAACAGCAGCTCTTCATAGTACACGAGTTGAAGTACCCTTGGTTGTCAAACTGGAAGACAGGCAGCCGGCAGTGGATGTCATAGAGGACCGGGGGAAGGCGCCGACGCAGTGCCAGCAGCTGGGTTCCATTGCTGTTGAACCGGACACTCATGGCACTCTGAAGGGAGAGGTTTCCACCGTAGCGGAGCAGCGAACTGGGAAAAGACAGAGGATACAAGTGAGATGGGCCATGCATATGAACTGAACTACTGAAAGACAGAACTCTCTCTTTTAACCTTACTGTGTCATTTCAAACAAACAAGCCCAGTAAACTATAATCGTATTTAGTTTCTGCTTCAAAGCATCAATTCATGAACAAACGTGATTCAAAACTTGAATGACAAACTATCAAAATGCTAAGACTATAAAGTCTTCAGAAGAGAAAAGTTAAAGAGTGCGAGTAGTTTTGTTAATAGCAAATACATTTTCTGCATAGGAGCAAAGTCTCACAGAGTAGCCTTACCCGTAAAAAGGCTATTCTTGTACTTCTGGGATGTCTGCATTTGAGACCTTACCAGCACTCAGCTCTTTTTGTTCAGCTGGTGCCTGAATCCAGCCAGCCCAAACTTTTTTTTTCCCTCTACTCTGGCACCAGGTGGCATTTTCTCCAATTGTACATACTCTGACCATTATCTCACTTCGTCTTCTATTTACATTTCTACAGGGCATCGGAGGATATTTGAACTGTACAATCAGTTCCAGCCGTCTTAAATAAAAGGCCAATAACTAGCAAGTTATTGCAAGAAATGCTAAAATAAGTCACTTAGCTAATCTCAAACTTGCTTCATCTAAAAATATTGCCAGGTAGGCAAGACAATCATGCTACCACGTGACACTATTACCTAAAACGCTCACATGGTTGAATTAGCTAGTTTCCTTGTCCCATATAAGGCTGTATGATCAGAGCTGGAGTATTTGTATCAGTTCTTACTGACATATACACAACAAAAAGGAAGGGTCACAAGTTTCCAAGTTCTCTCTTTAAAACAGTAACAGAATATGGAATCCAGGACCCTAAAGATAATCAAAGCATACCTGAAATTCAACTTGCATTGTACGGGCTTTCTGTTTTTTTCAAAGACTTAATTCAATCCCTGTACTTGAAATGACTGTGTGTATGGAAAGGGAGACAAAGAAGGAAAACATTTTATCCCTTTTTTGTCCAGTGATCACTGAAACCTCTTTAAGCAGTGCCAGAGCTCGACCTTTTGTTAACAGGTTTTGAGCAATCCCCATCAAATCTTGTTAAGACCTGTGACGTTTATGCACTTTCTGGACCAGACAAGGCATGCCAGCACAGAATTTGCAGATTCTAGAGGGAAGTTTATTCATGGATTTTAATGCATTACACATTCTGATGTAGCCCTCTGCCTCAACATTTGTGAAAAATGAGTCACTCCACATGGATGGGAAGCCACATTCCATGCAGGTTGAAGCACGCATCATTACATGAGATACTGTAAAGTTAAAAAACTATTGTTCCTAAGCCAGAGTTAAACAAAACCAAAAACAAAATAGAAGACTCCATATAATGAATGCACTAGAAATACGCTGTCCTCACACACACACACACTTTGTGAACTGAACAGTCAAAGCCAGGGTGCCACAAAGGAACCAGAAGTCACATTTTCAAAGCCTACTAGCGAGAGCTTCAAGCTGGGCCCCGAAACTTCTGAACATCTGTATCGGGATGAAGAGTCCTGCTCTCTCACATGTGTGTGCATTCTCCCCCTCTTAGGCAAAGCCGCTGAGCTTCTCTTAATAGCGCTTATGGTTTTTAATAAAAACATGAGAAAATTTAATACTAGAAACTGTAATCTTAGAGACAAGATCCCCCTCATCAGTCCTGGTTTCTGTTCATCAAGATCAATAAAGTACTCAGCCAGCTCAAAATACTCAGTCAGGCATTAAAAACAAAACAAAACTAACCCCAAAACACACGTGACTTTTCCCCCCTCTCCCCCTCTCCTGATAGGTTTGTGTAAGCCAAAAATTTTTTCTATGGAAGTTTCCACTTCCTTAAAAAAAAAAGGAAAAAACCACACCACAAAAATTAAACAAAAAAAACCCCCAAAACAAAACCCAACCAAAACCTCAACCTAAAAAACACGCAGAAGAAATAAACCCAGATTTTTTTGACTAAGAAAGGTCAATATTTCTATAAAAATATTCAAGTTCTCCACCATGGATAGGAACACCATAATATATATGCACCAACCAGACTTAATGTTAAGGTGCAGCCACTGCTGCACCAAGACTAAGCCCCTCTCCTCATTACCAGTTGTCCCCCTCAATCTAAACCGCAACCCGGAATTCTCTCCTGCCTACAAGTGAGTGAGCCTACCAGACGCCCCATCCTTTCAAAACTTCAAGCAAAGTTTCCATGGTTGCTATTATTATGCCCTGCCTGAAATATCTTGAGATTATATTTTATAGTAACTGTAGTATAATATTAAATTAGCTTCCATTCTGCTTACAGAGGTTTTTATTAAGCTCCTATAGCAGTCAAAGCTATCAAAGAAAACACCTCTTGGAGTTGAATTCTGCATTGTGTTTCAGTAACTTTAATGTAACAAAGCTCTAAAAGAATATTTTACTTCAGAAATTAAATGAAGTAAGAAAGGCTAGAACTTCAGAAATTATGATCATATACACACATAAGAAGTCTGGAATTAAGGAGCTACATAGTTAAGACCCCTCAAAAGATCCACAGCTTTGCCTACCTCATACCCTTACTCCACACAATTCAGCTACACATGTAATGGAAACACAGTTTGTGTTGCAATTCCCTGAATATTTGGCTCAAAGGAAAAAGGAAAAAAAAAAACAAACCAAATCCCCCCCAAAAAACAAACCCCACACTAATAAAAGAGGCAGTGGGCTAAGTTTGGTTGATAGAGAAAGAAATGCTAAAACAGCCATTTGCCATTCATATATAAGAGCGACATGCTGATGACTTTCCCCACTTGCCTGAATTCTGTCCCCAAAAATCAGACTCTATAGCTCCAAGTGCAGCACTTTGCTGCACTAATCGCAAGACAGTGGTTTTCTGTTTTCCTCACCCTACTTGCTTCCTCTCTGCCTCTTTGAAAGGGTTTGTTAAATTAACTGCATAGTGTTTTCATCTAACAAGCTATGAAAAGAGGCAGCAGGTAGTTAGGTGGGGATGGAGAGAGACAAACTGACACTAAACCCCCCCAAACATTCATTTCTTGACCCAAACAGAGGAGAAAGATTTGCTCTCTCTCTACTCCTACAAGAGAACATCTGAGAGATATGGTCAGAAATATGATGGGGGTGGGTATGGACGGAGTGCAGCTCATGGCTCCATCTTGGTGGAAAAGCTAGGAACCCAGCTCACAAACAGAGGACATAAAGGACATATAGAAATCTCTTTTCCTCTGCCTCCTACTGCAGGCAGTACACATGGTAGCAGTATTTAGAACTGAGGAACCTCAAGACTTCAGTATCTTCCTTTATAAAATTTAGTTGATTATAGAACAACCATGCTGGCTTTAGGAAAAGAATAATAATTGCCCAAGATGTCTTTTAGAGTATTCCATCTCCACCAAAATTGCAGGAAAAAAGCAGTCAGCCATCTCCAAGAAAGAAGCTGGGGAACGTTATGTTACTTTTTACAGTATTAAACCAGTACTAATACTCATTAGTACTAAAGAGGATGTCTCAATCAAGAAGCTCTAAAGATCTTCAAACTAATCAGAACCAGAGCTTTTGCTCTTTTTCTTTTTTTGGGGTGGGGAGGGAAAAGGAAGGAAGGGGAGAGCTGTGTTTAAGCACGTTCAGTGTTCAAATTACTATCTCCACTTTCCCGGTTGCATCATGGTGCTGCTCTTTACCTATAGCCAGTGCTACTTTTGGATTTTTTCACACAGGATTACGTGGAGCAGTGTAGCATGTCTACACTTGGATATGTTACTCACGTTAGAACTGCCACTTCTGCCTGATCCTTATTGCATGCTCCAGCAAAGGAATTTCAGAGGCAACACCTTCCTGCAGTTACTAAAAAGTTTACTGATGCATCAGACTAAAAGCAATACTCTCCTCTCGAAGACACGGACCATCACAGCTAGTGAGAAATCTGAAGACAGTCCTAAAAGAGCACCTCTGAACAAGATGGGTGCCCTTTCTGCCAGAGGCATTATCTTTATGAATCCAGACCAGACTACTCTGGGATTTAGTCTGCTTCCAAATTTGGCTCACCCAGCCAGCCGTGGAATGCTGATGTTGCCTACCAGCTCTGGAAGCAATATAGAGAGAGAGACATGCACTGCTGAGTTTTTAAAAAAGTCATCTTGTATGATTAAGAGAAATATTTAGCCCACAGATGGAATATTACAATCCAAACACACATGCTGGAGCTGGAGGGAGGCTGAGGAGGGAGAGAATGGACAGTTCTGTGCAATATGGTCATTTCTGTAGTTGGATATGCTGCACACAGGCAGCACTCAAGTGTTAACTAAATACCAGCTCAGCCAAACAATGGAAGGCTTTCAATCCAAGAGTAGCACCACTAACGTAAATAAATCCGTTTCTACTGGCAGCTAGTAGGGTGAGGGAAGAAGTAGTCTTCACTGCACTCAGAATTTGCAGGAAAAGTCTGTACCTGAAACAAGCATTTCCCTCTCCTCCTCTCTCCCCTTTTCTAAACAAAGAAGTTGTTTCCTGCTTTTTTGAAAAGTCGACTGCCTGAGTGGGAACATAAGCTTAACCCAGGCTATTCAAAAATTAGCTTGGCAACAGACAGTGGCCATTAAAACTGAGAGAAGATCAGTGTCTTGGTAGAAATAAAATAAAAGCAGCATGCATGACAGCATTAAATAGAACCATTAAATAAAACCATTGAATAGCTTCTCTTGATAAGCTACAAATCTGACAGTGAACTGCAGTAGAGACACTGTCCTTGGGAAATGAGTGTCATTTAAGAGGGAGAAGGAAGGAAGGAAGGAAGGGAGAAAGTGTTGATATCATAAACAGCAGTGTGTGAAACTAACTTAATGAAAGAATGACCTTAAAAGGAAAAAATGAATTGAATGCTCGTAACTAATACACACCATTGCATACAACTGTGTTTGTCAGCATTTCTGTAACCACAAAATTGAGGAACTTCTAACTGTGCAAAAAGAACTGGAATGAAACTTGGCAAACAGAATCTTGGTCTGGAAAACTGCAGAAAGGTTTGGGTTTTTATTTGGAAGAAAGTTATTCTGTGTGTGTAAAAACACACACAATTCTTATTTAGTCTGGAGCAAACATTTAGAAAGAGCCAAATTAACCAATAATAGAAAAGCAAGCACAAGATCAACTAATATGCATACTTTTTTTTTTTTAAAGTAGATTACAAGTCTCTCAGAAATCTCAAGATAGTTTCTTTGAAAAGCAGATGTATTCACAAGCGTTAACAAACGTGAAGGAAGTCCATACGTACAAAAGCCATATTCAGGATTTTATTATTTCTCAGTAACATGCTCATTTTTCTAAATTCTGTCATCGCTATTTCTGATTACCTCACTACCTTTACAAGAACTCTATTCAAGAACTACATCCCCCAGAATCCTTAACAGGAAGTAAGGGGTATTTGCTTGGACTTCAAAGAATAACCAAATAAAATAAAGGTTGTGTATTGTTAGCAAAACTAAACACCTTTGCTTTCCTTCAAAAAGAACATACAAGTAAAATCAACTGCATCCACCAAGACTGTAAAAGTAGGGAATTTAGGGTGAAGATTCTGTGTATTCAAGAATGCCTCATTCCTTCTGCTCTTTACTGTTAGGGTCAGGAAAATGCAAATTAGTACAAAAAAGGAATCTCCCATCATTAATAAACTTTCATGTGTGGCAGCTCTAAGGTGAACAGAAGCTTCACCTTTCCCTCCAAACCAGGAGGGCAATAATTTTTTTTTTTTTTTTTTTAATAAAAGCGATTCTTATCTGATAACTGACTTCAGAATCTGGAGCCTTAAGAACATCAAACATCACCAGATTTACGTATCCAGAGCAGCCAAACCTCGTAACAGCAAAGGCTTGCGTGGTTTGGCCCTTATAATCTAACTGAATCACTGAATGCTAACGTTGCTCCACCAGTGATCTTAGGCAGCTCTCCAAAAAGCATTATGTTTTCCTTTATTCTGCCTTCATTCACAGGAAGAAAACTACAGAATTTCAGTATTTTGAGGAAGATGCAAGAGCAGAGGCATAAAGTATACTAAACTCTCCCTCTCATCTGTATTACTTTTATCCTTTTAGGACTTAAGGCTTACCTCTGCCATTACAGCAATTAAACAGTAGCAAATGACAACAACAAACAAAAAAAACCCCTATTTGTTTGAATGTTTCACATCCTCCTCCAGCTCTATCCAAGGTTTGTTTTGGTCTTATTACAGACCTGTTCCCAAACATTCTCACTGTCCTAGGCTTGCCCTCACTACAGATCCAAGAGTCAGCAGGCAGAAGAGTGTCCTATTCTCATTCTCTGCTTGAATCATCTAGGTGTTACTGTAACAAAAGTAATAAATGAGATCTAGCAGATAGTAAAAAAGTTTTGCAGGAAAAGAAAAAAAAACTTTTAGCCAGATTAAAAGAAGAAAAGAAAGTAGAGACTACAAAGTAAAGAGCAACTGTCCAACAACGACAAGCAAGCCAGCTAAATCACCTGATCATTTTCCTCCTTTTCTAATCCCTAAATTCTAGAGAGTCCATTATTCAGCCCGTTCAGAAATAGTACCTTGTAGGATGGAGTACAGACTGTGAGAGAGAACACTGCTCAGCTAAATCCAGCAAAACACAAAGCGGTAGGTTCCATCAGATAACCAGACAGAGAAGATGCAAATACAGCCAGACATGGCATGGGAAGATGACCTTTAGACCAAGTGAAGGAACAGGAGCTGTTTCCAAAACGAAGCACACACCGAAGTCAGTATAACACGAAGAACATGGATACCAGAGAATGTTACCTCAGAAAAACAATCTGAGTGTAAAAGTTGGTAATTCCTCCTGAAGAGTAAATCCATTTTCACACCTTAGTGTCTATGCAAAAGCAGTCACGTATCAATACTGTAGTCCTACAAAGCATTTTTTCCTACACACGTTTTCTGTGCTGCAATTCTTGTATTGCATTAGGAAAGCTGAGTAACATCAGCCAGATTTGTTCTCTCATCCAATAATATATATACACCCACCCCCCTTCTTTTCTCCAGCAAAGCTGCATGAATTTTTACCAAAAGCTACAATATTTACCAGTATTTACCAAAGCTACAAAAGCTGAAATTAAAGAAAAGAGCAACAACAAGAAAGTAGGCCTTTCTTCTGACAGGAAAAGCGGCAAGATCCAAGATGCTCCTGCAGAAGCACAGTGCAGTGTTGAATCAACAAAGCTTTTGCCTCTAACAGGCACAAGATGAATAGAAATTATCATGTAAAGCTAACTGAATGCAACTGCACACACAACTTTGGTCTCATCAAGTTGGTTCCACCAAATTATTTTCTTTTTTTAAACAAAAAATGGTATCTCTTTTAATTCCTTTCCTCATTTTAATTCCCTCCTCATTGAAATGAGGCATAAAGGTGATTAGGGCAAGGCTTATATGATCACAGACCTATTTCCTTAAGAAAACAGGCTACAAAACCCCATTAAATCAGAGCTTCTTTTGAACAACAGATTACTATTTTATACTTTTTAAATTTGCATTGCACGGACAATACTTTGCACTTCAAGTTCTTGCTTTAGAAGGCCTGTGCGTTATGGAATTTCAAAGCTAGCAAAAAGATTAAGCATCATGAGGCTTTTGAAGTAGGCAGTATTTCCATTCCTTGACACAGGTAAAACTGAGGGCAAGAGAGGTCAATCAACAGACCTACCCAACACTGTGAAACAAAACCGGTTTCCTGATTTCTTGTTTATCACATGAAGCTACTTATATTCTTGAAAATTAAAAACCCGAATACCACCGCTGCTTCTGGGAGCAAGCTGGATCCCACAGAGCAAAGGGACAGCACCTAGCTTAAAGTGCCTGGCCAGAACCAAACCAGGGGATGCTGGTAGATGTGAAAAAGTCTAATCTTCAAATCAGAGAATCCCCATGCATATGATGGAGGGCTAACTATCTGCAATGGATAGTGTAATTTTAACTAATGAAGGTTTGAGAAAACTACTAAATCAAGACAGGAAAAGCTGAACAGAAGAAGAGTCACCATACCCCCATCTGAGAACAACAAAGAATTAAAAGCTGAACTACCAACAATACACATTTTTATTATGCAATTTGAACCTCGGTACTCCAAAACTCAGTTAAGTGTTTGATCAACAAATCTGGGGATGCCAGAGGAAAGTAAAAAATCTTTCACTCTGTCATTGAAAAAAAACTTCAAAGATCTTCAGTTTGCACATCAGTGAACTAACCTGAATACACTCCACTACAGGAAGGATACCAGCCTAAACATAGAAAAAGCTAAGATAAACCCTCTATCCCAAGAGGGGCTGACAAGGTCAGGCATAAAGCAGGACTGCAAATGAGATAAGGAATGTGTACATCTAAAACAGAAGCTAAGTGAGAGGGCCCTTCCTACTGTACTGTCCCAGTTAATTCCGCAATAAGGACAAGACGTTAAAGGAGGGTGTATTTGCTTCACACACTTGAATACCAGGCAGTATTCAGCAGACTTGCACACTTAAGTATTTCTAGACTATTAGTTGCTGCTCACACCAGCAACAGAAAAGATCACTTGCTTAAGAGTAAAAAATATCTAGCAATAAATTCACTGATTTACATCTTTTGCAATTTTAGCACAGCACTTCTGTCTTTAAAAGGGAAAAAGAAAAGAAAGAAAGAAAAAAAAAAAGCTGAAAGTGGCAACCACAAAAAAGTAGTCCATATGCAGGAAAGTGCTCTTCCCAGCAGAAATACAACTTAAGCCGTCAGCATGACTAAAGGCTTAATGATTGTCACCATGTCTCTGCCCAAAGTCAAAAAGGCTTATTTGCAAGTACTCCCTTTTTTCTTCAGTGGCCCCCTACTAGAAAGGCAGAGGAGGCTACCTTAGATGTTTCTAACACTAAAGAAGTAATTTGATTTTGGCTAAACTGTGGCAAACAGTTTGGAGATCTATCTACCGTTTCAATGAGGAAAACAAAGCCAAAAAACATCCCAAAAATACCACTCCCCCAGATGCCGTTACCATTCAAAAGTTTCTTCAACACATCCCAAAGATTTCCAGAGAAGAATAATTCAATCCCCATGAACATAAGCAACAATCAGCTCACTTTTTATGACATTAAAAGGAACTTTTAAGAAATAATAGAAAACAAATAGGGGAAAAAATATCTAAGTTTAGGTTCTGTGTTATTTGGGGCAAATATACCAAATTGGACCTCGTCAGGAGAACTTCAAATTCTAGGTTGAGACACAGATCAGTTGAGCTGCCTCAGTAGAACAGAAGCAAAACAGATGAGGATGGTACATGTGTGGAACGAGTTGTATTTCCTGAACTGCGAGAGAAGACAAATAGTTATTTGAACTATTTGAGGTGGTGTGGTTGACCCATACTGGTGAGTGCCTAAATAGCACTTAGAATTTGTTGTATTGCAGCCTAGCTAAATGAATTACTTTAAGCAGTGTGAAGTTAGTCAAAATTCACAACAAATGGTTCAACTGGGAAGGGAAAGAAATGAACTGATAAGCTTGACAATGAAAAAGTGGTTGCCAAGATACACACATTTTTCCGGCACTCATTAATACAGTGCTCTGCTCAGAGCAGGACTGACAGAGGTCTCCAAACAGAAACATGCAGCACACTTCTATTGCATTGAAATAATTTAAACAGGTAGTTGCCAATTCAATGATGTAGAGGACTCCTCCATCTGCAGGGGCTTTGCAATCCCAAAGCACACACATTAGAAGTGATTAGAATCACAAGCTTCTTTCCTTTACATGCAGGGTCAAAATGCAAAACAGTCGAAGAAAAACCTTAAATCTCCACATACTATTCCTGCCATCCCACTCCTGTAGCCATCATGGAACACCTTATTAAAAACCTGAACGGAAAAAACAATTACAACCAAAGACGTCACTTTGAGAAAATTCCCAGTCCACCAGTTCTATCTTCTAAAGAGCTCTGAACCTCACTAAACTCATTGTCAGAAGCAAAACCTGTGGTTACCCCCTGGATTAATATCCCCTGCAACACAATCATCAACAATACCGGATCCCACACTTGCACTTCCAGAAGCTCAGTATTTCAGCCAACACACCAGACATCTTGGTAACACATAGATAAAACTAGGCAACAGCTACTTTTTAGAGTGAGCTCAGGAAGGTAAGCTAGAAAGTATAAAACTCAGCATGTGCATGAGCATTTCTTGGAAAATAACTGCTGTCTCTGTTCTTCTGGTATGATCTTTAAGGATCAAGTACCTTCAAGGTATGAGTCTGGAAACTAAAATTGGCAACCATTGGAGACCAAAATCTATGGACTTGGACTCAGTTACGATGCTGGTTTTATGACCTTAGAATACCTTCCACATCACCACACAGGTTTTTTAAAGTCCTCTCTATGTAACTGGCTATAAATATCACCTGTGATACAGACAGAGCTGCAAATACTCATCTTCTCCCTTTCTTCCCTCTCACTTGCACTCATACCCATCAACAACGCCCCCCCCCAGCAAAATAAACCATGCCCCTGTTCAGAGGTAATACTTAGCCCTCTCTTGCAAAGATGGTCTATTTGACATGCATCTAACTAAACTCTGAAGAACTGTTCTCAAATTGCCTGTAGTTCTGGCAGCTACCACTTCTTATTTCAAAACTGACAAAGGACTTGTGAACCTGAAACCTAGCTTCTCCAACTACAAGTCAGCATGTCAATCTAACATAAACCACCTGCAAGACTTCTACGTCCTTAAATTACCATGGGTACAGAGATATTCCATATCCCTCTGCAGAAAGAAGTCATGTAGTACAAACAGTGTTTTTCTCTTGCCATCAGAGACCATTACACTGATCCAGAAATGAGAAGGTAATACTCATCAGGTCTTTAAAAGGCTGTGAACTAAATGGAACAAGTGAAACTATAAGGCAAAGCAATCAGGAGCCAAGAACTGGATTTTCAGAAGCACTGAGTACCTGTGATTTCCAATAGATTTGGACCGGAAGTTATGCATTCAGTACATTGTTTTAAGAGTTCTATTGTGTTTTCTTGCAGCAGAATGACTAAGCTGAACACCTAGTAATTAGCACTTGGCAGAAAAAGCTCTGTTCAAGACAAAGACTTCAGAGAACACACTGCCAGTTGGAGACCAGCAGCACAGTACAGCCACATCCTTCAAAGTCCTCCACACATTGGCAAGATCAACACACCCCGACATTCACAAACATGCTAAGAAGAGTCCTCCCTCAAGATCCCCCTGAATCTAATTAGTCTATTACAGGGAAGACATTTCCATCTCTATATTTTGCTTACTACTTAATGAGCTAATCACTAGATGACTCACTGATATCTAACAACAGGTATTCCTCATCCACAGCTTGGGAGTTTGCTTTCTCTGAATTCTCAGTGCAGGAAGCAAATTTGATGTTAATTTGAAGTCCACTAAGAGAGCCTTCTTGATCAGTGTTTTGAGACACAAATGTTCATTTAATGTGAGCTAAAAAAGTTTGCTTAAAAAGGCTCTGAACTGCAGTTACTCCTCAGCCAAGACAAAGAAAGAAATCAAAGTTGAATTAATGTTCCTGTTTAGCTTTGTCTGTAAAGCATTGATAGAAAACACTGAAATTGACACTCCTTTAACTTGGGCTTATTATGACTTGTATAATCAAGTTAGCTTTTAAAATATGCCTTAAGGTTTACAGTCACCAAGGGATACCAGGTTTGCCCTGGTGGTCAAGGATTTTTTTAACTCATCGTTGGGCTTTTTGAATACGTTGACTTGTAACTTCACAGACAACACAGGCCCTCTGAACTTTCAGAAGAATCTTAAAAAGGCCTATCACATGTAAGCATTTCTACCTCACTCAGAGCTTGAATGCAGTACTTGAGTATTGAGTTCTGAGAACGCTTTTGTCCCCAGAACTCAATACTCAAGACCAGTGTTCTGGAACACTATGTTGTACTGCAGGAACATAAAAAATCAAGTGTAAAGCAGAAACACTCTCTGCTTATAGTTTATTCTCATGGGGCTGTGTGGAAAAAGGGAAGAAGGGAGAACATGAGTACACACAAATAGCTTGAGTTACATAGTCGTTGCTTGAAATACATATGTAAACTGACTCGCTGAGTTGCCCCCAGCAATTTTGTAACAATACATATTTGCAATACATATTTTATTGTAAACAGTTTAAGATGCACAGACTTGCCTTTTTTGATTTTCTTAAAAAAGGCACAGCTTCCAGACCCCATCTAGTGGTGTGAGTGCCTTACAACAGCCTCATTAATCAAGACCACATTTAAGCTTTTCAATGCACTGTTTTTAAAAAAGAAACAATACAGTTGGTTTCAATTTAACGTCCACCTGAAAGAATGGCAATACTCACACATTCGAAAAATAGAAAAATAAGATTTCCAGTCAACTTGAAATCATGCTGGGCTTATATTAGTTCTATTTTAACAGTGCTTCATATGCTATTTTTGAGGAGCCAGGCTACCACATTCAGATCTTATTAGTATACTGGGGAAGAAGGGGGGAACCTCAATTGCTGCACTAAATCTGAGACAGAAGAGGTATCAAGCTGTGAATGAACTTTGGGAAAAAGCAAAATGAATCCGCCTCTGTATCCTGACTCAGTCAGCAAGACTAATCAAATTATGACTATGTGAAGGGAGCTAAACTTTTCACAATTCAGAGCTGTGCAACTGTTTCTAAATTTCCCCATGCATGCCAAGAAATGCTGGCTTTTCAATTACCTTCTTCACTGTAGCAGCCAAGCATAAAGCACTCCCAGCTTCCCATCAGAAAGTTAACCAATTTCACAGTATATGAATAAAATCTACCTATAATCAGGACTTTTTTTCTAACCCTAAAAATATTTTATTTTTAATAGAGGTGTTTAGTGTTGCCTGAGTAAAGCAGAAAAAACCAACTCTCCTGGCTGGAAGCATGTAACAGCAAGCCAGAAGACATATTCTCCTATAACCCAAATGGAGAAGAGCAGTGTATTTTGGAGAAAAATACTGGTTTAAAAATCCTCAGATTTTCCAGATAAATAAGTAGATGCAGCTCATTTTTTTCTGACAAGCAGTGGAATCTACATCTGAATTCTCTAACCTACTAGGATATCACTACTCCATTCAAGATTTTGAAAATTTAGAGCTATTAGTTTAAAACTGCACAATTAGCCATATTCCACTGACTGCCATACAAGTTTAGAAGTTAACAGCAAATCACCCCTTTTCTGACAGTGCATCATCGAGCTGAACAAAGTTAAGGAAAAACTATACTTCATCTGAGGAGCCTCTGCTGATTAAAACCAGAAATTCAGCATTAAGCCTGATCCCCTTCAAATGAGTGAAGGCCAGCTGAATCCTGTGGGCTTATCAAACCTCACCTATATCTGTGAAGAGTATTACCGCGCTATTGCTGTTGGCTGTAATATATGTTACGTGAAGGTATTGCTAGCTACAGCACTACTATTGGCCACAAAGAGCTAGTCTTTGGAATTCCAGGCTTTTTATCTGCTTTCTGGATTTTGCAAGGGAGTGGCAGGAGAATTCCCCAGAACACTCTCCAGTTACGAAGCAAACCAAGTAGTGGCTGCAACAGTTTAACTCTGCTTCCATCTGAGAAGTGACAGAAAACAGGATGGTAGTTGGGGAAAATGAGTTTTACATGAAGTGTTATACTAGTAGCAAATTATTAACTATATATAACCATTTCACTTTTCCCATATTGGAGGAGTGCTGCACCCTGCTTAACCCACTGGAAGTTACTATTTTGGCAATCCACGGCAAACATCTAAAAGTATCTACAAAAGTATCTGTCCCCTTCTTCCTACCCATTCAACCCCTAATCAAAACCCCACTACCACACATCGTGACAAAACAGCTAAAGTTTACCTGATGTAGTCATTTCTGCTAGCACCACAGGTGGAACAATAGGACTGAAAAACTCCCACGATGGCCACAGTGTTATGAAGGATTACATCAATACTGAAGGAAAGGAGGAATTTCCATTGACAGCTTATGGCATAAAATAAAGTCTCTCACAAGTGAACTTCAGACGCAGCAATGGAAATAAAAAGGTAGGCTAGGGAAGGAATAGACAGATCTAGCAATTTTATACTATAGTTATATATTGTGCTATTCAACAATCCCAGCAAGTTAATACTTCCACATCGTGTCCCCCAAAAGCCTCTATTCCCTCATCCTTCCTACACCTCAGGCAGTGTTCCGTTTTCTTGGATACTGATGACAGTATAAAAGAGAGCTACAAACCTGTAGGGAAGCAAGGATTTCCACCATTAGCAATGAGAAAAGCAGCTGATGCAGTAGCCCTTCTTTGCTGTGCTAGTGTTCTGGCACGCAAGTTACACAGGCAGCTTCCTGTTTATCACTGGATTATGGAGAACTTCAAGGCTGTTTAACCCACTCTGCCTATAAAATTCATCAGCCAAAATGCTTTTGGCACACATCTTACCTGAAACTACACTTTGTGTCCTTTATTATTAATAAGAATACGGAAAATATACACAAACTCCCTCACATACCAACTTCAGTTCTATGTAATGTTTGCCACAAGTACTTAGAGCATTATGTGGATTACTTCGTAACAAAAAACTTTTTTTTTTTCCTGATAATTAAGTTCACAGTGTATTTTCCCCAGAAGAGACTGTAACAAACTAAAACCCACAGATGAAAACCTAAATTCTGGCTTCCACTTCCTCACTGGAGTGAGGATTATATCTCAACTGATCTACAAATTAATAAAATTGTTTCCTCATAAGACAAAGTGAATTGGCCCTAAATACATTAAAAATCAAGTTCCGTATTTCTAGATTAGCAAACTAGATCTGCAGAGACCAGTGGGAGTTTTGGCAAATGCTCTGTTACTTTAATAAAGACTAAAAATCCAGTCTAATTTATTTAAACATGAGGGACTCTAGATTTGGCAGCCCACTAGCAGGACACAGCTCCCTCTGAAGACTCCTCTTGCCTGAGAGTTTCCTGGGAACAAACTGCAGTGGCAGCAGAGTGCTTTAGGCCATTTTCTTTCCCTCAGCCAAGCATATCCTTCTCACCATGTTTTGAGCGCATCTCTCATCAAGCAAAGGAGGAAAGCTGATGGCCGTCCCAGAAAAATGGCAGCTGAAAGCAGATTTATCACCTCCATTCATTTAAATTACAGCTTGCTCAGCCCAAGTCTGAGGCTCTAGATATCAGCCAACAGCATTTACTCTATAAGGAGCAGCCTCTCTCTTACTATTCACTTTCCTGTTTCTGAGTCCTCCAGGAGGAGCAGGCTGCAGGCAGGAAGCATGTGCCCATTTTATAGAACGCACCACACCTAGTAGGTACAAATGCTTTAAATTCAGTGCTTAAGGGAACAGCTGCATGGCATATGCTGTGTATGTCCAGCTGTACAATAAGTGTGTTGCACACGTTCCCCTATGCATGGAAAAAGTGGTGTGACCTATTGACGTCGGAATTTTAGCACTGTAGTTGCAAGATATGATGTTTAACCATCACCATTTAGCTTTTTAATTGGAAAGATTTAGTTTGATCAGATTAGGACCAGAAAAGGCAGCTCTTATCCATTAGATGTAAGCGTACAAGCTTCCACCAATTTGATTTATGCGAGGCCTTCAAGACAACCCAGAGGTTATAACATAAGGCACCCTTTCCCCTCCCCTTCCATCATTCAAAAAAAGACTGTAGAATTCAGATTTGTCAAAGGTTATTAAGTCTTTCACACTGGTGCTAAACCTGGAGAAATACAAATTACTTGCCAAGAAGCATTACCAATTAAATTCTGATACAGTTATTTTATATTTGGCATTAGAATCATAGAATCATAGAATCATTAAGGTTGGAAAAGACCTCTAAGATCATCAAGTCCAATCGTCAACCCAACACCACCATGCCCACTAAACCATGTCCCTAAGCGTCTCATCTACACATCTTTTAAATACTTCCAGGGATGGTGACTCTACCACTTCCCTGGGCAGCCTGTTCCAAGGCCTGTCCACTCTTTCAGTAAAGAAGTTTTTCCTAATGTCCAGTCTAAACCTCCCCTGGCGCAACTTGAGGCCATTTCCTCTCGTCCTATCGCTTGTAACTTGGGAGAAGAGACAAACCCCCACCTCACTACAACCTCCTTTCAGGTAGTTGTAGAGCGCGATGAAGTCTTCCCTCAGCCTCCTCTTCTCCAGGCTAACAGCCCCAGTTCCCTCAGCCGCTCCTCATCAGACTTGTGCTCCAGACCCTTAACCAGCTTCGTCGCCCTTCTCTGGACACGCTCTAGCACCTCAATGTCCTTCTGGTAGTGAGGGGCCCAAAGAACAATGCCACAATACAGCTAAAAACGTGTCCTTAAACGTGTGAGCACAGACTATTACCCCATACACACACAGTAGCCCCCAACAAGCTCACAGCAAGCACTTTGCCTTGTGGTTAAGACTGAGGAAGAAGGCAGGATAGCATCTAGACTGGAGAGCTTCTGAGTTTCCATGACCTGACAGCTGCTACCACCCCAAGCAACAGCTCATCAACACTTTTATATATAAGCTGAGAAACTTCTGGAGATCAAAGTCTTAATGAGAATAGCTAAAAATAAGAAAAAGGCACTATTTCTGCTATTAGAAAGCAGCTGTTAAAATTTGTAAGAGGAGAATTCCCTACTCAAGTGATCTGCTTCTGCATTTATCAGCGTCAATACTTGTATTCTTAGTGATACTTAATTCTCTCTATTCCTGTTAGCCTTGTACAACCTTTCCAGGGGTGATCCCATTTCACTTTGCTACCCAAGTGAGAGACTTCATCTAAATTTTGCATCCATATAGAATTTCTATTGACATAAGCTATACCGCTCTACCAACATCATTCCTTTTCTATTTACACTCCGAGAATAAATGTCTGAAGAGAGAAATGTTTTGGTGTGACTCCCTTTTGAAAACAAGACGAACTCAACCTGTGGAAATTTGTAAATCACACAATTGAGGTAGAGGCTGAAAAACAAAGAATCCTGCAAAACCAATATAAGGCCAACTGGCTTGGCAAGATGAAGCCAACTTTGTCCATATTAGTTCACAAAGAAAAAACAGGCATGAACTGAAGTTAAAATGACAGAAATTTTATGGCAAAACACCCACGAAACATGTTTTGTAAGAGCAAAATAACCCTAATGTCTTGTATTTCTCTCCCTCTATCCAGTAAATGCTGAAGTTAGTAAGAAACTTTCTAACATCAAACTAAGACCTGGATGTAAAGAGTTTGACAAGAATAAGAGAAGATAGCTTAGGCAACTTCCTAACTCCCTTCCAGTTAAATTTTATCAAACCTAAATTTAATAGCAGACTGTACAACAGCTGCCAACAAGGGCTCTGGCAAACTTTACAAATGTCAGCAAGCTCTAGAGCCACCAGCATCAGCATACAAATCCTGATTCAAGCTTGAAAATAAAAATAAATTCAAACCATTAATATTTACAATTTGAGAATAATAAACTCTCCTGAAACCATAATTCGGTTGCTATTGTAATGGATGTCTAAACATTTTAGAATTTTTTTTAAGCCAGTTATAATTAACTTCATATGAGATTGCTTTTTCTCTCTGTAGAGTACAAACCCAAGAAGAATTTTGAGAGATATGCACTTCTAGATACTGCAAGAAATTCACCAATAAGGGGAGAGTCAAGTGTACGCTATGGAAGATTTTAAATAGCTGAGGCTACGTTGTAAAACAAGTACCACCTGTTTTCCCCTCTTTTCACTTTTTTGAAATTATCCTTTCTACACTGACACTTGTAACTGGAAACATGTAAACATAAAAGGGAGGGGGGGGAGGGAGAAACATTTACTTGAGGTGCTCAAATTTTTTTTCTGATTATTATGATAAAAAAGGGAAATTACTTTCAAAATCTGGAAGATTGAAAAAGACTTTAACAGAAGCTTAATCTCTCATGCATGCGAAACTCTGGTATCAGACATTGCATATGTCCACTTTAGAACCCAGTCTAACCGCACTTCATATTGCAAACTTATTCTCTTCATTTGTTTAAAATCCTATGCAAATCTGGAAGCACGTTATGCAGCCAAACTGATTATCCAGGTGTCTAGGAAGTCATATAAAACTCTTAAGCATTGAGTAAAAAGCTGCCTTGACCACAGTCTCTAGTCAGCCACTCAAAACTGAGCTGTGTAGAAAAAACAAACTGTAAACCAGGCAGTGCACACCACGGCTTCTTCCAGTATTAGCAAGCCAGCGCTAAATACATTGATGCGAACTTGACACAACAATCCAAGTTAATCTGCAGTGGTGAGGCTACGCAGGCTTCCAAAAAATCACTTACCTTAACATTGAAAATATAGCATCATTTTAAATCAAATTAGATCATACGTATGAAGAAGAATGTTAGTTATGCAAAATAATTTAATTCAGCATTACTAACATTGCTTTTAACTTTGTTCTGCATCTTTTCTTACCATCATATATTCTGACTTTAAAAGAAAAAAAAAAAAAAGAGTGGCATGCCATCACCTCTCAAGGGAAGGAAATAGCACAGCATAAGACAAGGACAGCCAGATCTTACCTCTGAGGTTTACGAATATCCCAGAGTCCCACACCTTCTTTAGAGTTGGCAGTAGCCAGTAATCTGGGTTCTACTGGATTAAACATCACACTGTGAAAGGCTGATGGGTAGTGTGCCAAGCAGAAGGGCTCTGTTGAAAAAGTTGACATTTCAGACATAAGAACAAACAATGCATACAACTGTACGATGCAATGAGTTTGGCAGTTTAATATGGAAAGAGCATAACAAGATCTGAAGATATGGAGACATGTTCAAACCATTTCGCAAGCTGACACATCCAAAGCAATATAAAACCTGAGGTTTTAAAATCCACCCACGTGTACATTAACTTTGTCTAAATATGGAAAAGGACACATACTGGATTTCAAGACACCATTTTGCTTATGGAAGGTTATCAGAGTTCAAAACTAGCCACTTAAAGATGAAGTATTTGAATCTTCTTAAGGTTCATGACCAAACGGTCATCTAACAAGGACTACACATGGGTGGGCTTCTAAAAGTTGCCTAGCAATATATATCTGGAAGCTTCCACAGCCATTGATGATCACCCAAACTGTAAATGTAGCAGCAATTGCTTATATGGGGGAATAATACTACAAAAAGGGAAAAAAGTTTATATGGAACTCAGCTCAAAGCAAGCTGCCAACCCTGGGGAAAAGAGGCATGCCGCCTCTGAAGTGCTGTACAAGCAGCTGTACAAGTAGCTGTACAAGTAGACAAGGGTGTTCCTCTTGCATAAAAATGTTAACAGTTGGCTTTTGCTGTCCACACACAGAGTTAAAAACATGCTCATCCAGACACTCTCCCTCTCATCTTGGTTAGTGTAACAAGACCGTGTTTGGCCTGCTACTCTGGCTTATCCGTTCTGTCAAAATGCTGCCTCCATGAAGAGTGGGAAAAAGCCTTGACTCTGTCATTCTTCTCTGTATCTTTCTGCTAGCTTTATGGCTTTAGGCACAGTCTAATTCTCTTTGTTGTGTGTATCTTTTGTGGCATGCTGCCACTCTCTCACTCAACTAAGAAACAAGAGTCAATGCCTATTTTGAGCCAGGGATTATGCCAGACTTTTCCATTCACTGTTTGCTTTGATGCAACCACTGTGTTGCTCACATGCTTGGGAGATTCTCTTACTGCCCTTATTTGAGCCACTCTGTGCAGGCACACTTAGCCCCACAAGCACCTCCAAAGGTACTTCATTTTTTTCCCTCGTATCCCTCATTAAGACACACAAAACATGGTTAAACAGATAACCCTCCCAAATTCCCAATACCTTCTGAAACTACTGCCCATCAAGCAATTGAGACAGAATTAACGTTTACTTGTCCTACCCCATCTGTATCCTGCTCTTATGCTCTATTACAAGCTTTTTGACACAGGGACTTTCCTTTTTAGTGTTCATTTAACAGTGATCAAAACAAAGGTCTCTGACCAATGCTGAAGCTCCCTGGTGCTATTAATTGTCATAAGGCAGAGGCAAAGAGAAGAACAGGAGCAAACTTTTGTTCTGCCAGTCTGTCCCAAGACTTTAGAGATTGCTGTAGGTCTGCTGGCAGCTCCAGATAAGGTTTAACACCAAAACTGACCTTCTACATTTGCATCACCAAATCAGATCCCTGATGGGACATAAAAGACTGTGTTATTAAAATGGCAGCCCCCACTGAGAAGCAATGGCATGCATTAGCTGAGTAGAGAAACAAACAACATCAGATTGCCAAATAAAGGAGTTGTTTTTTTAAAATAAACTTTTAATTTGTGTACGTTTGTTTAGTCAAATCATTGTCACTAATACTGGTGTTTTCCTTCACCTCTTTATTATAAATAGCCTGGCCTGGTACCACAGTTTTCTTCTAAGATATCAAAAGTTGCCTTTCAGCCTGTCAAATTAAAGAGAGATTACAGGAGTTAAACTAATGTCACTTTAATGAAAAGTAGGGGGATTACTTTTTTACTGTTCTTCATGCTCATTCACAATTGTAGCTCTTATACACTGGAGTATAAAAACGTTTCTCAAGGGAGAAGCTCAACACCATCTCTAACAAAAATTAAAAGTGGGTTTATAAAAAATTACTGCATAAATCACTCAGCAGTAAAAGACAGAGAGAAACAGAAGGGAAATGAAACTCCTTTTCCAGCTTCTTTTAATGCACTATTTTAAACTAGGAGGTTATTTGCAAGATCTTAATGAGCTGGCCGCTCAGAGTAACTAACTATACTTAACGCTGGCAGGCATAGCACCTATTCCCATGACAATACCAGTGCAGACAAGGGGGATTACCACAGTGACAAGCATCATATTATAGTAAACATTGGCAGGGCTCACATATAAATGCTGACTCAGGACTCCTATAGAAGCACGCAAAAGCCCTCTATTTAAAATTCAGAAAACCTAAGACACTACTCAAAAAAAGCCTCAAATATACCACAGCCAACACTTCTTCGTTCCATTTTCACTTCTTCTCATTCAAAGTCTCAGCAACAGTAAAAGCAATAGCAAGGTTTAACTACAACAAAGGAAGACTAACCTAATTTCATACAATTTCAGAAACTCAGATCAGATTGGACATGAGCTTACGATACTGAGCAGCTTCATACAGATGCTTTTAAGCATCCAGGCCCACCGACTGTTGACACCCACTGTCAGCAACAGGTAGTTCTCCTAACAGAGACAGATTTTTATGGTGTAGAGTTCAGGAGAAGGCAGTAAAGGAGCATTCTACCATTTCTAATTTGGAAGCCATATTCAGTGTCTGGTCTCATCACTTGGATATTATGAAAACAGAAAAATAAGGATGAAGTGACACTTAGATTTATCAAAGGTAAATTAGTCACATCAGACTAATTTGATCTCTTTCTTTGATAAAGTAACTGACCTTACAGGGGAAAAGTGGTATATCTAATGAGGACTAAATTCACATGGGGTATAGTATCAAGTTTAGCTACAGGCAGTTGGGATTAGCAAAGGGAGTTGCATGGGGTGAGAAACTGGCTGAAGGGAAGAAAACAGTTCACTGAGCTAGTAAGGGACTTCTGAGCAAGAGGGAGGTTATTAATGAGTTCCTCAAAGACAAAGAAAAGACATTATAGATATTTCTATTAAAGTCTGTGATATACTGAGTATGTGCATTGTTTTTCAGAATGTTTTCATAAAATTACCAGATGGGAAAGGGGTATCACAATTGCACAAGAGAATCAGAATTCACAGTAAGAATCAGACTACTGAAAACTGAACGCAGTGCTAGTATATTTAATTTTTATTTATACAAAGGCAATATGCCTGGGGTAGGGAGGACATCAATAAGCTCCAAGTATTCTGGTGGGGCTTATCAAGAAAGACCTAATACTGGTTACTCATGTTCAATAAAGGCCTCATGATACTAGTGGCTCTAAAAGACTCCTATGAGACTATAAAGTATGTCTTGTTTCAGCTTTTATTTCCTAGTCAAAAAGGGACAGAATTGCAGTCTAGAAAGTTATCAGATTCACTAGGTATGGAAAAAGCTAATTGAGTTAAACAGCAACTTTGCCCCAACAACAAGTGTGTACAAATTGCCACAAAATACATAAACTAGATTTCAGTGCCATAAACAACTTTCCTGTAAGATAAGTAGAAACTATGCGTTGAGGTAATTGCATTTAATCAGCTTACAAAAAAAGATGAAAGTTTATTTTAGTTATGGAGGAGGGGAACCAGATTCTGTACCCCTGCAGATTGCTCAGTTTTAAATTCTTAGCTTTGTGTTCTTTAGGATGGGGTAAACTCACAACTTCATTTACTGAAGTATTATTTAAGTATTCATATACTGAAATTCAATTACTGAAGTATTCCTCTCCACATTTATGTAACTACAGTTCCAAACTGAGATTCTTCGGCCTTAAAACTGCAGATGTAAAAACACAGATTGCAGTGTTTTGAGAAGCTGCAGGTTCATTACAGTATTTAGTTCTGTTTCAGAAAACAAAGATTGAAGTAATAATTCAACTTCCCTGTTATCACGTAAGGGCTCTAAGTTTCCATGTAACGAGAAAACATTATGCATAAGAACAATTTTCAGTGTCACAGTGAAGTACATAAACAGGTTTGGAAAATTATTCAAATCAAAATAACAGCTTTCTAAACATCCAAAAATTTTTTATCCCAGACTATAGACAAAAACAAAAAAAATCCACATTCCTAGTCGATTTCAAGTTTAGCAAGATATTTTTATTGAAGAAACATGTCCTCTACTGCTTCTTTACTCAAGTTAAAACCTATTCATACCAAGTTCTATGCTAGCCTGCACTATATGCTGGTACTTTAAGACAGTAGCACCGAACTGTTTCCCTTCCCTGCCTTGCCCAAATTCTTCCTAAATCAATGATCTTTTCCATCTACAGATCTCACCTCCATGGGAAGACTCTCGGATGTCCCAAATAAGAACCCGGCCATCATCTGATGAACTGGCAAAGATGTTGTCATTTACTGGGCTCACTGAAAGGCCATACACTGCATCTTCATGGGCGAACACATCCAAGGTCTCAGTGCTGGAAAAGACACACAATATTATCATTCTTCCTTCTTTTGCTGTTGTTTTAAAAAGCAAAGTATTTACAGCTTTATCTACGTAGTAATACTTAGTCACAAGGTTTATGTAACTTCATAAGAAGATCCTTGTGTTTAATGAGAGTAAAACACAAACAAAAAGCCGATGTAGAGTGACCAAGATGTCATGCTATGAGGGAAAAAAACCCCTCAGACCAAAACCCACACATTAAAAACTTCAGAAACTGCAAGATGCTATGGAAATCATGTTGTATCAGATTAAGCTTGGGAAGAGGTAATGGGAAA
>NW_009189100.1:0-15859 GCF_000690835.1 Fulmarus glacialis | reverse complement strand
GTGGACTAAATTTTTACTACTTAAGGTAAAAAGGAAAGCAAGACAGAAGTTTATTCTGTAATACAGGCTTCTATGTCATCCAAAAGTTCAGCTGAAGCTCACAAAAGAGCAACTTTCCAGCTGGCTTTTTAAATATGTTTTCTTGGTTCTCCAGGATAGACCAGACCTCTATTTTCTCCATGTAGAAAAAGCAGCAAAAAAGAACAAAATAAAAATAAGTAAATAAAGCACCCAAAAGTACCTAGATTTCAGCCATTCCGCAGCTATAAAAAAGCCCGTTCTCCGTTCTTTTCCCAACTTGTTAGATCATTTAAAAAGGAGGAAACAGTGGCATAGAGAGCCCAAAAGCTAAAATACTAAGACAGAAGATTCTGGGTTTTTTTTATTTCTTTGGCAAACCCCCTTTATTTCTTTAGAGAATACACTTGGTATACAATCCCGATACCTCATGGAAACTCCACCAAAGAGATCCCATGTAAAATCAGTGTTTTGCTCACACAGCAATTGATGTTCTTAGTGGCAGATCAACTAATTCTGTCTCATGGACCATTAACAGAAAGGCCAAAAAAGCAGTAACAGAAAAAGCCATTTAAAAGTATGAAAAAGCAGTTGATAGACTTAAGTGTTATCATTCAAGAAGACAGAGTAACTTTCTATAGAAATCAATCAGAATTCAGTATGTCAGGCTAGCAATGTTTCTTTCAGAAGATCACACAAATAGCCTTATAGGAATGAACTCTGTATGCGTTACAACTGGACTTAACATACCTGAACCCCCCCCGGTAACAAAAGCACATTAATAATACATACATATCAAAAAGACTTGTTAAAACTTCTAAACAAGACAAAGCAGGAAAAAAATGTGTTATATAGGAAATTGTCAAGGACAAAGATCTTGTAGAAGCTTGAAAAGTCACAACACAATTAAACACCAGCATCTAAAATTTTGACACTTCCACATTTAATTAAAAAACCAACAACAAAAAAACAAACAAAAAACCCTCCCCCAAACAAACACCCCCCCAAACCAAAACACACAAAAAACACACACCCCAAAAAAACCCCAACAACCCAAAAAGTCAAACCTAAACAACAACAACAAAACATCAAACAACATAATATTCCTGAGAAAGAATTAGAAGAGTAAGACAAAGTTACTTTTGCCCAGCTCTCATGTAAGATGTATACAAGAAGTAGATATAAGGTATGATGGAAGGCAGATGTACACTGATCAGTTCAATGCAAAAGGCTTTGGACAAACTTAGCAAGAAGTATGTCCAAATTATGTTAACCAGGATTCAGGCAACACAAAAAGATTTAAGGTTTTATATTTCTCTGTTCTTATATATATCTCTTCCTGTTTTTTCTTTATACTTTACTTTCTTGAGTTCATGTTATTTAAACAGTCATTGCTCAAATCTGTAGAAGTTATTAGTACAGACCAAAATTTTAACTTTATAGTTTTTCTACTTCAAAAGCAGTAAGCTCAAAAGACACGGTATCTAGAGAACACCAATCTAATACATTACCACTACTGTATTAATTATATTTTGACTAACAGCCTAATCTTGATGTAGCACAACAAAGCCTAATTCCCAACTTCTTTGCAGTTTTGGTAAAAAGTTAAGTATCAAAACAAATATGCTTCACATTAGTGTGGAGAATCAGGCAGCTGCAGCCAAAGTTTTAAAAGGTAGTTAGGTAGGCCAAACACTGGCTATCTTAAATACAAGTCAGGTGAGAGTTTTGAATAACAAAACAAAAAGCTTGAATGTGTCACAATACTTCTATATGTGCCAGAATAATCTGGCTCTGAAGCTACTCAGAACCTACCATGCTGCCTGTAGGAGAGCATATGTATTTAATAACAATTCTTTCTCAAGGTCAAAACAATGCAGAACCCAAGTGCTGAAAAAAAATGGGGTGATGGGGAATACTTCATTCCAGATATGAATTTAGATAAATAAAAAGCATGTTTCAGGATTAAAACACTGTGCTCTTCTCCCAGACCATTAATTTAAAACAAAAAGTGCCTCCAGTGAGTTGACATTAAGGGAGCTCTTGAAGCAGTGGAAACACAAACTGTGTATTTACCTTTCAACATCATGGAGTATAACTTGCTCATCATTGCCTATAAAGAGAAATATAAACACTTAACATCATGTTCCAGTGGTTAAAAAGCATTATAGTGAAAAAAATAAAAAACAATAAATGGTTTTTTAAAATTTTCTATTTCGAAAACAAAACTGAAGCAGAGAAAAGACCAGTTCAGTTGCCAAGTGGTCAGCCCTCTGCTCGGTTATGTGAAAAGCTCCATGTGACATTTCCAGTCATGATCAAATGCACCAATCCATTCCATCTGCTACCGCTCAACAAATAATTCTACTTAACTGCGTTACTGATCATTGTTCAGTTTGAGCTTGAGTTTTGGGACATTTGCAGTAAAGAGAAAAATATTATATGAAGCAGCAGAACACCTTTAACTCTCATGCAAATATACCTTTCTTCCTGCTCAGAGGATACTCCATAAAAAGATAATGGAAGATAATGAAGAGAAATGCCGTAAGCAAAATGCACTGGGCTCCCAGCTTAAATGCCGCCAATGCACAGCGTCAGCTTTCAGGGTTTTGCAACCATTGAGAAGGCACGAACGTGACAACCAGTGTAATTTCTTTTGTATTAACAAAAACCAAGCCAAGTAACCAGACAATCATGTCACTTTTCTTTGATCACATCCATTGAATACAATGGAAACTAACCACATGCGCACAGACTAAGAGGGTCACAGCTACAAAGTAATTCCACTAGCTCATGCAGTGTTTTTCAAGCTACAGCAACAGAATTTTTTTTAAGTCTCTGCACTGAATATTAATTTATCTAATTTGGCACCTCCTCTTTAGAAATATTTAAGGAGACACACATTTATATTTAATTCAGAAGAAAAAAACAGAAAGCCCACGAAGTCATATTTTTATGCTCAGTATGTCTTTGTAGTTGCGATATCAAGTTGTGAAGCTTTCCTAATATACACCAAAGCCAGAGGTTCAGAAGGAGCAAGATTTCATGTTATGATTCTTAAATATTCAGTTGACTCAGTTTTCATTTATCCCATACACATTTCTCTCTGTATTCTGTCCCAACAGAAGAAATACGAGAAAGTTTCTCTTTTGACTAATGAGGTGTGAGATTTTTTTTATATCCACTTGCTCTTTGCACAGGCTCCTAGTTAAATCGTGCCAGCCTTAGATTACTGCAGTAGCTCATCTTTTCCATGGTACAATAAACAAGTCACTTATGTGTAAATGTCCTTTGATCATTAATTGAAATGGAAACTGCCCATTATACATTACAGGCAAGGTTTATACCTAGTAAAACTACGCTAGTGCCTGTGCATTTCACCAGTGAAAAACGTAGCCTAGTTTCTCCAGTGACAAAATTTCCTCCAGCAGACACTCCTGCTCCTCACTCTCCATACAGCATGAACACGAGAATCATTCTAGACGCTTGGCTTCAGGCCTCTCGTCATCATGGGATCAACCTTCCCTTCCATCACAAGCTCCAAAATAGGAGAGAAAGAACAAAAGGAGGGGGTGTGTGGAATAAACACTGCTTCTCTCTGGTTTGTGTGTGGGAAGAGAAGGTGGTGACAAAAATCTAACCACAAACTGCTTGATTGCTTCTGGTAAGGATTCATCCGTGCAGAAAACGTCACTGCTGTTCAGCCCAGTGGAGTTCCCACTTGCAGTGTTTTACTTTAACACAGGAGAGTTCAGTCTTCATTGAGAACAACTGGGTTGTAATTGTATACGCAACTCTCCCATTTATATTCTCTCTTATTTTGATAACTGCAGTTACAACGATCAGAAAGACAAGAAGTATCTGCCATTCCCTTCAGTTATACCTGGGCAGATGAAATACCGCAGAGCACATACAGAGGAGCACAGTTAAGGTGGACTAAACCCCCTGTCACATCAGGCCTCTACAGAAACAAATTCAGCTCCCTGTAGGTTTACTTCAGCTTTTCATACACCTAACATTAAACGCAAAAAACAAAAAGTCCATGCAGTTTACTAAGAGGGGATCTCTCATTTCAAATGCTGCTCTACTCTCAGTGTGTGTGGACAGAGAAAAGGCAACATTATTCTTCAGGGATGGGAACTTCTTCGGTATCTTGAGACAGTTTGTTCTCCAGAGATTACATGCAAAACACTGTCCACTCAGTTCCTGCCTTCCATTTTTGTAATGGCTACATGTGGTGCATGCTACACATGCACTCCTTCAAAGCAAAGAGCTTTGAAATTCCTTGGATGCAATTCAATTTGTACTGAAGTGGAAAATCCTTTCTCCTCTGCTATCAAGAGTTGCTTTAGGGAAAGGTCATCAGATCCTAACTCATTAGTCATTGGCAGCTTTATTTACAGAATGAATTGAGTTCTATGCACCTTGTGCTAGTTTCCATACTCTAATTTTTAGGGGTTTTTTGAAGTATTCTGACTTCCATGATTTGAATACAACTCCAACTTTCAGTACTGGGGGGATGATGACCAACAGATCTTAGGACCCACAGTTCTTTCAGAACTTTTAAGAATTTCCCAGAACATTGTTGAGTGAATAAATATATTTAGCCCCATTTTACTGACAGAGATAAAACAGATGGTATATCTAGGCCATGCAGCAAAATGACTCTTTACAAGGAATCCAAGAGTCAGAGCCCTTGCAGATGAGCTCTGTGAATCTTGGTGGAGCAGCTGAGTTCCTGATTTCTCCAATGGAAATAATTTCTGGCAGAGGCACAGTGTGTTTATGCAAACTGGAGAAGGAAAAAGAGATAAGAACGGCCAGTTTGTCTGTGCATCAGCTGTCACAGCTCATATAACCTGGCATCTTAGCAAAAACCCACCATAATCAATGATGTAAATCTTTAACTGCAGGTGTTAACCGCAGTGGCAAGGCACAGTCAAACCACTCTGCTGCCCTTCCTGTGAAAACAGCAGCCTCTGATAGCAGGGCCCAATGGACAGAGGGTTGAGTTGGAAATGAGAAAATACCCTTACAGCTGCTCCAGCAAGATCTGGCACAGTTCATTCCTTGAATATTCATGTAAGGTTCCGTTTGTCTGAATTCAAACTAAAGTAAAACAGACTCCAGCCCAAAATTTCATTGGAATCACTCATGCAGATACATTCATTTGAACACAGTGTGGACTGCTGTCTTTCTCATAAAACGAACAGCAGTACCCAGAATCAGAAGATAGGCATCAGTATTTGACATTTTGGGGGTTTTCTCCACCTGAGAAGCATATCTGAATCATTTCATCCTTAAAATTTGACACTATCTTAAGCTTTGTCATGCTTTTTTTTCTAAGGGTTATTATAGTTTTAACATAGCGTTGAAGGATGGGAAGCTTCCACCATTCACATGCGCTTAGAATCAATTTATAGCATTGATTTGCAGTTTACAAATCTTGGTTCAAAAAGGTAATGAAGGGCTCTGACCAAGTAGTCTCATAATATCCTAAAATAAGTCCAGCTGTATGTTAATGGACATACTGACGAAAGATACAAATTCCTGTCCATTCTATTATCATGTCAGTTAGAGGAAATGAAGTACACCAGAAAATGACACTGCATTTTGACAGTCTTGTGTCTTTTTCTTGTCAATTCAATTTTCTTTCCTACTTCAACACTTCAAAAATCAAGTGGTGAAATTCTAGGGATTATTACTCCAAAACGAGTACCTGTCCACTTTCCTTATATTAGTTTTAAGACTGAATTAAACTGTTAAAAAGTGGATTTATATTAAAAAAGATGAAGAATATCAAGGCCAATTAGAGCCCAATGTGCCAACAGTTCTAAAAGGCAGACACTTATCTAGCGAGGACTGAAATAAGATCTGAGAAAAAGTGATCCACCAATAGATGGCAATAGCCCTTCATTAGCCATCTAAGCGTGCATTAAAATCAGCTAGTAGCAGCAGAGATTTTTAAGCATCAGGCTTGAGTGCCAGAGAGGATGCAGGGTCTACTCTCAGTACAGCTAAGAGGGAGTAACAAAGACCATGTTCCACAGTCTGTAGCACAAGTAGGGGCAGACTGGACCCTGGATTCTCATGATAGCTCGAGATACGATGCGCTTACACAAGGGTTTGGGAAAAGGAGAAGCATGACAAAATTGAAAATGTGCTAGCTAAAGAATTCCCTGTTCCCAAAGAACCTTCAGCTGCTGATTAAGGACACCTTCCAGATCCTTAGGGGACTATGGAAAAGACCTTTCATGTGGGGCAGGATCTCGCTCATGACTTCTACTCTAAGGCATTCACAATGCAAGCTCCTGTGAAATCAGGGTGCTCTTCCTTCCTTACCTCCAGAGAACACTTTCGTATTGCCGCTGTTGAAAGCTAGGCAGAAGATATTAGAGTGATGCTCCCCTTTCAGCTGAACTGGTTTGACTCTTGAGTGGATGGCTTCTTCCATATGCCAAAGTAAGACCCGGCGGTCATCCCCTCCTAGAAGAAAGAAAGGAAACGGCATTACTGCCTGAGCAATGTGTAAATTGATGACAGACAAGTTACTTAACTCTGCAGTTATTCATAAAAGGCTTTGCTGAAACCCTAATTAGCATAAAAAATTTTATACCTCGCAAGGGTTTGGATATATAGACACATGTTTACATTAAGATGCCATGCAGTCAGGTATTCAATTAATATTAATAGGAAAAGTTTGGATTAAACAGCTGCCATTCTGCCAACACATAGTGACAACCTATAGCAACCCGGAGACTCAGAATTTTACCGGTATGTAAAATTCTGTAGCAAGCTGTAGACAAATTATATGCCAAATTAACATATGCATGTTGGCAAAACACTTCTACACCAACTCCTTGTTGCCAGCATCACTTATGTTATTCACGAAACAGGAACTTCTTTTCCCCTTTCCCTGACAACCGTATCTCCTCTAGCAGTCTTTGCAAAGCCTTCAAAGCATAGGTTGGCTACAGGACTGACGTGGCCATAAAAAGATTTTACTGAATCATTCAGAAGTCTTCAGCATGCACAGTTATGTCATGCTTCTAGATCTGTAAAGGTTAAGAGAGACATTTCTGAGGTGAACTCCTGACAAAGAGTAACTGGGGAAAAAAAGTTAACTCTCCCTTGCTTTACAGCTTGCTGTACTTCTTCTAATTGCTTGCCTAGGTGCAGTTCTCAGTTCAGAGCTCTATGCACAAACATACTTAAGTGCCTCCTTCTCTGTCTGGTAAACAGTCAGATATAAAATAAATATTAGACACTGTTCATGCTTTAATTGCACTAAACTATTGTTTATTAGGAAGAGAAAAAAATTCAAGATACTATTGTATTGGACAGCACTCTCAACATCAATTTTGGATGCCTGTAAAAATCTGAATAAAGCTTCTTCAAGTCTGACTCAAATATTTTTGGTAACTTAATAACAAACAAAAGAGAATGGCATCACAAGTCAAAAGTGCCACCAGAAACATGCTGATTTCAGTTAAAACATTTTCCTGCTTCTTTGCACAATCAAAAGCATAAACTCAGCGCCTTCTGAGCTGCTATCCAGAAGGAAAAAGGCATGAAACAGAGACAAAAGGAAACTGAAATTAATTGGTCTGCAGTTTACTTCAAGAAGAGATAAATGCATAAATAGAATTCATGACTACTGTTAATCAGATTTCTTAAAACTTTTCACATCATATGGTGCTATTAAGAAGTTTTCCCATGGAACTGAGTTATGTCAAACATCCTTTAAGTTAACGGTCTCTCAGCCTTTAAGGCTCCTAACAGATTTTGTGACAATCACTTTGACAGACAGTACAGCTGCATGTTATGCTTACCCATGCTCCATGAAATTTATTGTGTACTCCTCCTCCTGATTTTGTACTTCACAGAGAAAACAAGTAATACACGATAAAAAGATTTGTGATGCATTTGATAACTACTGGGAATGTGATGGGTCCAGAAAAACTCACAGTAATTTATGGTCAACTAAACTGATGGGAGCTTAGATTCCTTCCTGTCTAGAAATAGGAGAGAAAGTTGTATTTGCACCTGAGTGATTGCAGATGAGCTAGTAATAAGGAGACATAGAAATACATGACTGCTGAAACATACAACCACATTAGTCACGCTAAAATCAAGAAGTGATTGTCACGCTTTAACTTATTACTTTCCAAACCTGCCAACAGCCAGGCAATGTTATCACTACCTGGCAAACAATTTAAGCAACATTTAAGGCTGGTGAACACCAACATTGCTTCTATCAGACTACATTTATTGTCTTTCAAGACTTCTGTAAAAGACGTTTCAGGGGAAAACACAGTAACATACTGTTGTTAATTGTTACCATAGCAAACCAATTTGCAAAACCACTGCAGTAGGTCTACACATCCCCCTACCTGATAGCACAGCCACCTAGGTGTCTCACTTTAACAGCAAACTCCTATTCATTTCCACTACCCACCTAGCCCACATATGAACAAAAATAATGAAGATATCCAAAGACAACAAACATTACTGTGGTTTCCAGCACACATACAGTACGGTAAGGGATAAACTGCAACCTTTGCAGAGAAATCTTTGACAGTGTTAAAAGTTGCCACTACCTTCTTTTTTGTAAGTTCCTACACCTTAGTGCCTGTTTCCTCTGCCTCCGGCTTATTAACAACTCTTCCTACTGAATCCAAATGTCTCTCTCTTCCCAGACACCTGGGAAGAGTCCATGAGACTTTGGTACAAAGGGCCCCACTATTGAGTATCCAGCACTACAGCAGTCTGAGAACTATGTTTGCCTTGGTGCTGGCACATGTTCCACAGTTTAGGAGCTTTTAAATGCTCCCCACACTCATGCAATTCTGTCCTTTCTCCATCTATGTATTGTCTTGCACATACTTGACTTTGAGAACTTCTACACCCGTTTCATGCCTCAGTTTTATTCCTCTCATACCACACTGAGACAGAAAAGTTTAATAAAATTATAATGTTAACTGGGTTGGAAGTGTGTTCCCTTCTAACTCCAATTCAGCTATTCCAGAAATACTTCTGACTTAAGGCCAGTTCCAGCAGAAAGAAAAAGCCTTACCAACTTGTCCAGTCACAGAGGAGGATTTGTGGCAGAAAGACATTTTACCAGTCTCCACATCCTCATACAACAGAACAAGAAGTGTTAAGTCACAGGCAAATATACCCAAGAAAAGGCAAGTCTTATGTGACTGAAACCAGAAGAGGTGCAAACCAGCAAATGCAATCTCCACTATCAAAACCTGACTCTTAGAATAAGAGGGAAGAAAGGAGGTAGGGACACACGTATGGACAGGTGTACAGGGAGACAGCAAAGAAAATGTGAATATATAGAGCTTTTACGCTCTGTAGAAAGGAACCATGATTCATCAGACACAAAGTGTATGCACATTATGCAACGTAAGTTACAAGTCTGAGAATTATAGGAAACTCCAGGCCTATAGCATTCGTTCCGTACAGTTGATCAGTGAAAGCAGATTAATTAAGATGCTTTCAATTTACAGTGCATTTATTGCGCACATATGCCAATTCTACAACATGTGAAGCAGAAACCACTTAACGCCTTTCAAAAAGCACAGGACCCACTGCACAAACTTGTGATAACTGCGCAATGCTCCCCAAAAGAGAGTAACTGTGTATGGCAAGGGTATGTTCTTGACATGATACAGAGCATATACTAACAGCAACAGGTTTACTACACATCTGGGAAACCTGGATTTCGTATGAAAATACCTTAGCCACCAGGGCTCCAAACCTGGATTTTCTAGAAATTGAAGCCCCACATAAAGTCTTGAATTTGTAATTTTTCAGTTCATGGTGTCAGAAGTAGTAAGTTTGACATCTACAAAGTGGAAATAGCTTCACTTCCATCTTATTTTGCTGGTTCTGTTTAGGACTGAATGACTGACAATTTGAAAAGTAAAAGTTTGTGTGACCCAGCTAAGAATCATATGATGCCATTCTACAGTTACTTTTCAGAAGGGAATCACATTTTAAAAGGTGTAATTAGTCAAGTACCTCAGTGTTCATTATGGGTCAAACCTGCTTCTACATTCAAAATCAAAGTCCGACAGGAAGAGAAGTCAGACCAAAGAAGTATTTGTGGTCAGAGAGGCTGGAATTTTTATCACCTTCCCATATTACTCTTGATGTAGAAAAGAGCAGTATTCCAATTTTTTTTACAAGAACACATGAATGAAAAAATACATAAACACACGTTTCTTCTCCTGCCCCAAGTCACCGGAATACTTTATTAATGCTTTGGGCCTTCTGACTAAGGTTGATGAGAGACATAGGCAGGATTAAGGAATTCTACCCAGAAGATACATAACAGAACATACCTAAAAAAGAAAGCTTGCATTTCAAATCTTGGGATAGTTATCCTGAAGTAGATTCGTAAGTAGACAAACACTTTGTGTTCACCCTTGGAATCTTCTAGTTCCTGTTGACACAAAGTGGACCTCCCAGAAGAATTAAAAGCGCCATGTCTTCTTCACGGTTTGCCCGCTTCAGAATGGTTTGTGCATGCTGCACACCCCAAGATTTAAGTGGGGAAGAAAAAAGAAGGACTCCCCCCAAAAAGTTCTTTCTTTTGTTTTGTTTTGGCTTGGGTTTTTGGGTTTCTTCTTTTTTTTTTTTTTTTTTTAAAAGAAGCACGGACAAACACTATAGGTAGTATATGCCTATTCTAGCTAACTGAACAGGTCCCAAATGACTCAGCATAGCATATATTTCAGCACAAACACTGCCTCCACAGTTCCTAAACCAAAGCATTCTAGTTTTGCCCTGCTTTTGGACTAGTTCTTCCCAAAAAAGTTTCCTGATCAGGCTAACTTCTAAACAGGTAATCACTAAATTTATACACAATTAAATTTGGAAGAGGAGTGTACCTCACAGTAACAGTGGCCTACCTGTAGTCCAGGACTCTTCTTAGTCCTAAAATGGTTCGAAGGGGGCCAGAACATACCCTTGCCAAAAGTAAATCTAGTCTAAACAGTATCTGCATAGCTCATGAAACACACTTGAGCTCTTGTGTGCTAATAGAAGCATTTCAAAATCACACCAGTCAGGACTTAAACACTGCAGTTTTAAAGTGCATTAACCTTGCTGATTACGGACAAAGCTCAAGACCATTACTCCTCTTTGTCTCCTATTATACCAGGTCCAGTCACTGAAGAACCTACATGGCACGCGGGCAACACTTCCAAATCATAACATAAAAAATTTATCTTATTGCTTATATCTACTCAAGAAGTTGCACGAATCACAGAAAGTGGGATCAGACAGTATTTCAAGAAGTTGATCACTTAGCTGACCCCAGCCATGGGCAAAAGGCCAGACTGTGTCAGAATTATTCCCAGTGTGTCTAGTTTGTTCTTAAAAAACCACCACTGAGGTAGATTTCACACCCTCCTGAGGCAGCCTGTTTCAGTGCTTCATTATCCTTGCCATTAGGCAGATTATCCTAATATCTAGCCTGAGGGTGCAGTCTGACGTTACATATAATCCCACTCCCCCTTGCCATGTGCTCCTGCTATTTTCCCTCCCATTGAATTCACTGGTGATGCAGCCAGAGGGCAGGTAGGTTAAAGAAGTTGACCTGACAGAAAAATCAATTGTCAGACAGACAACCTCTCCCTCCCTATTCCTTTCCTCTGTTCCGATGCTTCCATCATACCAGCTTATGACTTTAAGTTATAAAAGTGCCCCATTACAAACAATAGAGAGGAAAAATAAGTGAATTAACTACAGGATGAAGGGGAAGTAAGATCAAACAGCATCCTAAAAATCTTTCTTCCTATAATTTAAGACCATTTCTTTGTCCTATTCCCAGTGGACAAAGAAGAGTTTACAACTTTTTGTAGTAATAATCAAAAACACTTTTATGCAGCTTAAGACTTGCTGCATAAGCACTCAGCTTTTCTTTCTGTAGACCAAATGGACCCCCCTCTTTCAGGCTTTAATTTTTCTAGATCTCTGATCATTCTTCATACCCTCTTCTGAACTTTCTCTAGTCCAGCCGCATCCTTCTCAAAGTACAGTGCCCAAAATTGAGCACAGCGCTCCATTTGAGGCCCCAACAGCGCCAAATAAAGCAGGATTACTTTACATGCTTTATCATGTCTGATGATATTTACATTGTGATCTACTATCACATTTGGATCCTCTTCTACATGACTATGGTCTAGTCTCCATAGTGTATTTGTAGAGTCGACCATTTTTATTCATGTGCTGTAGTTTGCACTTGTCCCTATCAAACCACATGCCATTTTCTTCCAGGTAACATCTCTTAATTAACTTTAAATTCAATTCCTATCCTCAGAAATTATTGCTACCTTTCCTGGTATAACTTTTAAATTTTATAATTTCTCAGACATTAATGAAAACATCGCATAGTAACTGGACCTAAGACTCCTCCTCACACAGAATTCTGCTTGATACAAAGAAACTAAGATCAAGACTACCCCTCTTTAAAACATACTCAATACACAATCCCCTTAATTCAAAAGTAATATTTCACTACCTCTTCTAAAGTCACCTCATTCCCCTGTTTTAGGCTCATGCTTCTTCAGATTTACATGGCAACCAAATGACAGATTAATTTCCAGTACTTTCTTGCATTCCTAGAAATTTATGATCATAGAAGAGCTATTCATTTTTGCATTATCTGGTAAGGGAAGAAGCAGCCGAGAGAAAAAGAACATATGCATGGATTAAGTAAGCCTCAGATTACAGTACTTCCCAGAAGTTATCTGGAAAGTGCAGTTTAAAGTAGGGAAAAAAAAGTGGGAGGTTCTGAAAAAGATACTCATGTTCGTAAGAGATAGCAGGCATGAAAAATGACAGTCAGATAAACAAATAGGAAAACATATCCACCAAACTTGAGGATGGGAGAAAGAAAGCCTATTACACAGACTAAGTAAAGATGATTTTTAAGAAGTTAAACTGCAGGAGATGCTTGGCATATCTGAGGGAAGAAGTCAGTTGCATATCATTGCATGGTGAATTTAATTTCCATGCATGGACAGTCATGTGCTTCTCAAACTGTTACCAGAAAAATACCACCACCTAGTATATAAAGTGTTGCAAAGATATATTTTGTCCAACGAAATCTTTCAATTCCATCCAGCAGCTAGTTTTAACTAATTTCAGCCCACTTACACATTTCTTATATGTTAATCTTTCCTCTTCCCTTGTGTCATTCTACAGATAGGTCTTTTCTACTTGTCACATTGCATCTTCTTCTGAGTATTCACCTCCTCCTTCCATTTCTCTCAACTTTCTTTAATTTTTGTCCTTATGCCTGTCCCTTCTTCTACCACTCCTGCCCCAAAACATTAGTGTCTCTCTCTATTTCTCCCCCTCTCTAAAGAGACACTGCTGAGTTCCACACAGGCACAGCAAAAGCCTACAGACTGGCCCCTAACTCAACTTGCTGACCTCAACTTTTTTTACTTGAAAACATGGTTAGGAACAAAATTAATTACTATTAAATGTGTAATCTCCAATTAGATTTAAAGAAGTTAAGATACCAAAAAGTTTCAAACATGCTTTCAAAAGGCTTGCTGAGGCTTGTCTACACTGAAGTTCTCTCCAAAATCCTAACAGGAAACTATCTGGAACTGTAATGTAAACCCTGTTTAAGCAGTTTGAAATGTTTACTGAAACAGTAATGGTTAGCCTTACAGACTTGTTTCTGGGAGATACATCAAAAAAAAAAAAAGCGGGACACATACCCTAAAAAAGCATTCCAGCCAATACTGATGAGAACAGCACTAATTTGGATGCAGGCTAGCATTTAAGTGGCATCAGTATAGCCATCACGAATGCACTGTATCAGCTGTACTTAAAACAGCTCTAACCAGGTCTGAGTTGTTAACAAGTCAATTAGCTGAAGCAGACTTCTCTAGGTTAAGAATATACATATTACTTAAAACTGAATGACCGAGAAGACTGCTTGCACTCTCCCTTTTCACTCCAATATCCCCATTAACTCTCTTAGCTGCTACAAGCACAGATGGAAGCATCTAACATCTCATCCTTACCTCAGCACACTGACTATTTTGAGAGAGGAGAGACCCACATGCCATCTAAGGCTTTATCTGCATTTGGAAGTCTTCTGAAGCAACTCTTCTAGAAAACTTCAGATTAGAGGCAGTTTATACCCTTCCTTTATCTTTCATCCGAACTTTCCTTTGTTCTGTTTTTTCCCGCTTTTGCTATTTCTCAGTTTCAAGATTAAGTATGACCTTAAAAAAGGAGTGTTTTGAGTGCAATTTTAATGAAGCCTGGGCTTACAATGGCAAGAAATTTAACAGAGTATCCATAAGTCTTTTGCCTTTTAATTTCTTATTCTTGAAGGAAGAACAAAGCACCTGCCTGCTGTTGCTATGTCACAGGAAGCATTCTAGATCTTGTGGTCACAGATAACGTAAAACTTTGTTAAAAAGTTACCATAATTAGAGCTCTTAATTTTCTCAGGGCATCAGTACAAGGTCAGACTTAAGGTAGTCTGTTCTTAATTATCCCAAATGTGTGCACTGCTACATATGTAACTTAAGTATACTCTTCCCAACCCTGCTTTTTTTTTTTTTTCCTCTCCTTGCTTCCTAGTCATTTCGTGACATTTAGGACGGTAGAATTCTAGTACCATTTATCTCTTACATACTGAGAAAAACTTAACCCCTGTAAACATTCCGTAGCTTTAAGAGAAGTTAGGAAATTGAAAACTGGACACAGTTTGAAAGCATTCCTTTTACCTATGCTTCTTTAGATGTCCACGTGATGGGAAATCTGCCTCCATTCTCTCACCGCACCTACCTTGACTCAGGCAGTTCGGACAAAATTAATTCTTAAAGATCCTTCCAGCTCTCAACTTTTTCTGCTTCTACCTAAAGAATGGATGTCAACATAGGTAAGTGCATCGATGATATGACAAGACCTGAAGTGCCTCCTGAGGCTTTCTTGAGCAAGAGGAATAGAAAATACTGATGGTGTTTCCATCACTAATTATGGAAAATAAAAAAGCAACAACCGATGCACTTGAGCTCAACTAGAAACACATAGCTCTACTTACTACTGGAGAAGGACCAGTACCAACCAGCATGCCAGCTCTAGCACATCTGGGAACTCTAGAATAGATGCATCAACATTCCCTTCCAACACACACACACGTATATACATACATATGTGCATGTATAAATATATATGTATATTCACAACATAAATGGATGGGTATCTCAAAAGTTGCATGTGCATATAGATAAAAGAATCCCTGACAGTAACACTAAGATCCTTCATAGACACTTATTCCAGAAATCACCGGACTTATGCTTTTAAGTTTCTTCAGGTAAGAAAGTTAAATTTAGGAAGGTCTCAGTGTATCAGCTTCCACTCTGTGTTTATAAGGTGTTTTTATTCTGCCCTTGCTTAAAGGCAATCAAACAGCCGTAATAACTTTTTATTGAACCCCCGTGTTATTTCTGGAGTTATTACTGATACCTTTGTGTGACAGAGCCCGCCTCAGCCCAGACACCACTGCAAGGCAATAAGCAGCCCGCTCAGCCATGCCCCCATCACCTTCCTCAGTAGCCCCTGTCGCTATTTACAGCCCACCAGAGGGTGGCCAGGCAAAACCGAGACCCTCTCGTCCCTCCTCCACCCCTTGGCTGGTAACCAGGCCATTACCCTCTTGCAAGTGGAGAGACCACTCTCATCAAAGCTGCTACGGCCTTACGCCAAGGAGCTCTGCAATTCCACCGAGGGCGGTTGCCCCACACGACAGGGAACGGGCCCTCCCTGCAGCAGCCCGGCCACGGGGGAGGGA
>NW_009189099.1:0-24373 GCF_000690835.1 Fulmarus glacialis | reverse complement strand
TCTTTTCCAATCTTAATGAGTCTATGATTTTATGATTCTACATGGCTAAAATTTGACAATTGAAAAGCCTTTGGAACTGATAAGGAGTGTTTATTTATAATAAGCTTTTTCAAAAAAAAAGGTATAATAGCATTTGCTGAAGAAATTTTCTAAAAGACCATTTAAACATGTTATCAAGTTTTTCTAGGAGTTGGACAGAATCAGAGTTGTTTGCAGTTTGATCAGTTTCCAGCATTTTCCTGTGATTTTTAGTCCGTACCCTGACCCCTGTTTCTCTGTCATAGACTAGAGTATTTCAGCAGTGGACTAGATGGTCTCCCAATGTTTTGCATTTGTCAAAACATTTAGAAAACACGTCTTTGTTGTTCAGCTCAGTCTGATTGACTTGTCACTTTGAAAATGTGTTTCATGCAGTTCCTGTATTGTAGCAGATAAGTGACAAACCTTGCGGTTTTCTGAGCAGTGCTTTGCTTAAATAATTTTTTTCATATAACTGTCGATATTTTTAACTAATGCTTTAAAAAATAGCTGATTTTTATATTATGTCTTAATAATTACCTTTTTCCAGATTATGCTAAACACATTTTGGGTTCATCTGTTTGTTTTGCCTTGAAGAGATTTGGGCTATTCTGTGCTGAGCCCCCCTGAAGATCTGTACTGGCTAAAGGCACCCTGCGGGCTAATGCAGACACCCATTTCATGTTATGGCCAGAAGGGTGCTTAGAGCAGTTAGCCACTCCTTCATGAATAGGAGCAAAGAGGGCTAAACATCCGTGAGCTTTTGGTTTGGGGTTTTTTGCCGTGCTTGTTAACAGAAAATATGTAGATGATGTTCCCCAAATTCATCCTTAGCATCTCCTTTGGTTGTGGAGTTTACACAAAGAAGACAGATTCTCCCCTGTGTTTAATCTTGTTTGTGCTGCAGATGCTTCCTAGGAGTCTTGTTATACATACTTTTTATCCGGGCTGTGTGTTTCTTATTTCTCCTCAGCAATGATTGTGTTCTTTTCTAACACAGCTAAACATGGAAACATTTCCATATATTTAGTGGGTCCTGGGAATTTTCCTTTCATATTTGAGAAAACAACAAGCTGACAAGCTGCTTCTTAGCATGACACAGCATGTGTTAATCTATGTCATTTCCAGGCTACTTTGTTCATAGTTAATTTGTTAAATTCTTTGTGAGAACAGACATGTTCCCCACTGAGCAATCGGCACAGCTGCAAGGAGAGCTAGTGGCCAGACAGAGCCCACTGTGCGCTGTGTATTCAGAGCTGGGATGTGAAGTCAGACTCGGGGCAGCGTCCGCAGAAGAACACACAACTGCTTGGGGGTCGCCTTTGTACCCGGGACTGATGGTAACGCCAGCCACTGCACCCAGAGTTGTGTGCCACCTCAACAGCTACCCTATAAAAGGGAGAAAAGAATGGTGCTTTTAGTCACCTTTTTTCTTCTCAAGGTCTGTGATGTTAGTTTCATGCTTTTTAACACAATTTTGGCTCATGCTGCGTATGGCGCTGTGCAGTTTCTCTGACGTACTAGATTTGCAATGTACTCACTGAAAGAATAAGTGAATCAAACATTGCTGGTGAAGAGAGGTCAAATAGTGTTACTTAGCCAAAAAAAAAAAAAAAAAAAGGAGAGAAATTGAGTCATAGCTCTAACTTAACCTTGGTGTTCACAGACAACAACATGTTCCTATAGAGTATCCCTTAAGGTGGTAGTATCATAAGATCCCTCAAAATATTAAGAAAAAAACCATGCAGATCCTAGCTGCTAATCCTAGAGGCCTCAGTTGATCTTTCTCAATTTTGTGAGGCTCTGAATTTTAACTCTTCTGTCACTGAAAATCAGGTCTCCTCAAAATACCCCAGGCTGCATATCAATCACTTGTGTAAATGTTGGGGGAAGCAAGAGAGATTAAGCCCTTTGAGTTTATCCCTGTTTTTATGGGAAGCCTTTCAAAGGCCATCGATATGAAAATGCCACTTAACAAAGAGCCTGTGGACACTTCACAATTTGTGCATCCCCACACGTTTCTGTGAAAGATTAGGAGGAACACACCACTGCAAATTCTTTTACAAGTAGGGCATGTTGTCCAACTTACTTCTGTGACTTTTATTAATCTAGTGTTGTACTCAGATGTCTATTTATGCATAAGAATTTAAAAATTGTTTCTTTGTTTTCTGTTTCAGAAGCCTTGTCCTGTTGCAAGAATCTGAAGAGTCTCTTAGTCCAGCTGTTGAAGCTCTAAGTAAGTCCGCAAGGTAAGGAGCGCCCTCTTTACTTAAGTGCTAGATAGTCACTGTTCAATGCAGTGCTGGAGTTTGGGGAAGCACCTTTCTTATACTCCTGTTGGTTGCATTAGTGGCAGTCTATGTGATTCCAAGCTAAACATGGACAGCACTGTTTCAATGTAGTATAAGTAAGATTCGTAACTAACAGAGTCCTGGAGAAACAGGCTCTCTGGACAGATATTAGCATTTAAAGGGATATTTAGACATCCAACATCAGAGGATTTAATTTTAGCTTGTCAGCTGTTTTTCTACACCTTTGTTATGTTCAGGAAGACTGGTTGACCACGAGGTGACCTGCAGGACACTTTCTTTAAACTTTATTACACAACTGCATGAGCATATTGTCTGCAAGTTTATAAAGCTGGTTCTGCCAACAGGAGATGAAGACAAGGTCCAAAGTGTGTGGAGCTGGCTGTGCCACATGGAAGCAAATAAGTGGTTGAACAAATAAGGAGGAGCAGGTCAGGTTTTCTGGAGGGTTCAGTTCCTACTTCCCCCCCATCATGAGGCAGAGTTTTGAAAGCTCCCTCCAGTTCACATGGAGAATGAGCTCCCACATGGTTCACATGGACCTCTCGGGAGTCAAGCTTTCTTAAAAAGCTGTCCTCTTAAGTTAGACACGGAAGAAATTTTTGATGATATTAGTGCTATCTTGTGTTGCTTGGGGTAGATGGAGGAAAAAAGAATGACTGCCTCAGACACATACGTGCTCCTCTTTCTACCCTCTTGTGATTTGCTTGAGTGCTTTATGAGCAGCTGGCTTTTTATTGCATGGCAGTGAGGACTCAGTGATTCACCACTGCCCTTCCTGAAGGTATTTTACACAGGCAGTCCTTGTTAACCAAGAATCATTTCAGGACCCAGGGTTGAGAGTGTGAACAGATCTCTTGAGTTGCCCACTCCATGCTTGGTTCCTGCGAACGCTTCAAGGTAGCCCTTCACAGCTGGGTGCCTGTCAGTGATGGGGGCTCATTGCTACTTGCAGGCTGTCAAAGGCTGTAAGATGACTTTTGAAATGCAAGTGATGTACCAGGCTAAAACACCACTGTTAGGGAATAGGTTTTTTTTTTAGTTTATCACATACGGCATTGCTTTCTCTGCAAGTAGAAATGGGATTATCAAGTATATGCTAAACACTGATGTGAACCACAGCTTGCTGTTTCCTCAGAAACCAGATTGCAATGATTTATTTGGGTTATTAGCACTAGAGCTGTAGCTCAGAACACTCTTAATTTCAACAGCAACCATTTTAATCCACTCTGTCTCAGGCCAGGTCCTCCATCTGGAGAAAAACAGCTAAGTTGTGCTATATTATGTTCCACTTGGCCATGATGGGCCTCCAAGTCTTCCTTTTGAGTAGGATTGGTTCTCTGGAAGGTGGCATTAAAAGATCAGCATGACAAAGCTCATTTGTCATTTATTTCCCAGTGTGGCCACAGGGAGCTTGATAGAGGAGGAGTAGCTTTTTACCCCTCTCTAAGGGTAGCATAATCTCCTTCACAGTCTGTGTCCATTAAGAACCCACCATATTTGTATGGAGAATTTGATGAATGTCAGAGTAGCTACTGACTGGGCTGGAAAGGGATGCAGCCTGCCTGACTTACAGGGAGCTAGCAAGGTCCTTCGGCATGAAATCATTCAATCTTATTGCAGAATTTTGATATCTAAAGCCTGCCCAGTGATGCTAGTAACTTAGAGACATGTGTTGCTTGGCCCAACCATTTCTGGCAAGCTCTCTGCATCTTCTGTGAGCTAAAAACTGAAAGCCATTCTCCCTTAGTGGAGACAGCATTGAGTACACGGCTGTCAGCCTGTACTCTAGCCACATCTGCATTACTGAGAAAGCCAGAGAGAGAAATAAGTGTATCCTCATTTGATAATAACCACAATAATGCACTGACATTACCTGGGCTTTCTTTTCTTTTCCTTTGCTTTTCTTTTTTTTCCTCTTTCTGGCTGGGGGGAAAAGGGGGAGTTTGTTATAAAAAGGTCAAACACATAACTTTGCAGCTTTCAGCCGTCTCTATTCTTTTCTTTTGCAATTCTTCTCTCTGATTAAACTTCCAGATAAGTCTAGGCACTGTTGCCCAGCCCTTCACATTTAATGATTTTACGCATCACTTGCTCTTGGCACTGCTCACAGGCCTGCCATCTCCACTGCAGCCTGTGATCTTCTCTTCTAAATGTTTGACATCCACCAGCATTTCTCTTTTGCTCCGAGATGCCTTTTTTTCTTGTGAGGTCTGGAGAGGGAAAATTATGGCAGACAACGCTGAGACGAATTACTTAATATCCAAGGATTTTCTTTCTCAGCTCTCCTAATGGAAGGAAATTCTTCCTTTCCTATTTACCTTTTTCTTATTAAAAAAAGAACAAACAAAAAAACCCCAATCCTACAGCTTGTCCTAGATTCAGATCCCTGCCCCACAGCTGAATCTGTTTAAATGATTAGAAAAATGTACATGCAGCCTTCCTCAGAGGATACTATATGGGGAGCAAGCTGGTTAGGCCAAAGAGAATTCCCCCCCACCTTGTAAATCAGAATATGCAGTTTATATCCTGTTATTCAGTGGGGTTTATCAGAGAGATCTGTAGACTCAAGAACGGAGTGAGGAAGGCGAAGAGAGAACAGCTGTTTATCATGTCACCTGAGGAAAATGAACTGATAGCAAGATTTTGGTCTCGTTAAGTGGATGTGGTTTAAAAAAAAGGAAAAAAAAAAAAACTTGTGCATGTTTACCTTTTTGAACTTATCTCTATTGAATTCTGTGGATGTAAAACAATAAATGTATCAAAGCGTTTAGACAAAATAAGTCAAGGGCCACTTGCAGCTTTTAAATACAGTATAGTAACCCATGGCTTAGGAAGTTGTTAAGACACAGTTGGTTGATGCCTGTGTGTGCAAAATAATTCAATACTTCTGTTTTCTTTATTCTTTCTTTAACCTTGTGCGATTGGCTGCTGTGGAAGACAGGGTACTAAATGAGACTTAGGGTCTGATGCAGTACATCCGTTCTTATAATCTAACCAGAAGAAACTGTATTTTGTGTGTGCCCAGAGACGGAGAAATGAGGGTTTGCTATATAAAATTGCAGTTCCAGTATGAGTGCAGTGGAAATGATGGAATGTTTGCTTACTGAATTTGACCTGTAAGAAATTCAAAAGGCAGTTAGCAACAAAGCAGCCTATAAGAAGAGCAGTAAGTCTAACAGGTGTTGTCTTATATCTTCTGATAATGTTTAAGGTGGACCATAGCTCCACTTGGATGTGCTAAAGTACTAGATACAGTAAAGGATTCAGCAGGTGAAGTGGAACAAAGTGGATTATGCTAAATGACGGGGTTTGCATGGTTCTGATGATGAAAACAACTTTCACCTGGGTACCTGAAATAGACATGAGGACTTTAATTGGAGGGTTAGATGCTCACAAGACATCTTCATTGTCTCTCATCCACATTAGTTGGATTTTAGGGTTCCAGTTAATTTATTCCATGTGCTCTTGCATCAGCAATGGAATGGGCACATCTGACTTTTGCACAAAGGGACTGTTAACCACTAATGCCACAATAACAAAAAAATGCATTCTGGACAGGGAGGAATCCACAAAGAGTGCAAGATGCTTTCAAACTCATCCAGTTTCTTGGCTCCATTATCTGTGTGTACATATATGTATGAATAGCATAGAAGAAAATGGGGACAGGTATTTGTAAATCATGTAAGGAATCATGATTTACTCTACCTAGCATGCTTTGTATTTACCTTCCTTTCTGATGTTCATGTCACCTGTATTACTCGTCGTGATTCTTAGGTATATAAGCTAAAAAGAATACACTGCAGTAATATTCTATTGTTGGAGAAGACTTTATAAGGTGGATTATGTGCCGTAAGCCTTCCCTAGGCATGTGTTGCTGGCCGCTGCAGGGACAGAATAAGAGTAAATGCTGAGTTACCTTTGGGGAATGTGCCGCTAATGAGTAAAGACAAACTGTTTATTGCCTGGGTAATGAAATGTTGGTTTCTCCATTAAAGAGATTATATGTGAAAACCACTATCACCTTCACTACCTGCATACCAGGACTTGTCTTTGGGGTCCCATTTGGGTGTCCTAACAGCCAGTGATATTATGAACATGCAACTCTCTAATCTTCACTGTTTTGGGTAGCTGTGATGTCTTTTACTGCAGCAACAGCAGAATATGAAACTTGGACCATGGTAAATAAAGGAAGAGGAAACTGACCTTGAATTTTTTAAAATAGTGTTTAAAATGTATGGAAATGTGTTTTATGGAAGAAAGGCTAGAGACTATACAGTTGAGGTCTTAAATAGTTGCAATGATGATATGATTTGCATTGAAAGAGATTTCTACCACTTGGAAATAATTTACATTTACTAAATAATATTGGAATTAAGAGTATGACTTTCAGAGGGCACCAGTTCATCAACATTATGCACTGTCTTCTCTGTGGAGTTTCTAATAGCAATTACTACAGTAGTTCATTGACCTTTGTAATATAATCTCTTTCTGTCTCTGTGGGGATTACAGCAGCTATGAGTGTAGAAGTATCCCATTCATAGATGATGTGAACTCTACCGGTTGCTTTCTGGAGCTTGCAATAGCAAAGAGCATAGAAATAGCTTCTTCAGGACCACTGCCAGCTCATTTTGTCCATGTTTTTTCTGTTTGTTCTGACCTCTGAAATGTGACTTTTGTAAGGGCTGTAAACCCTGAGAGGGCCAGCAGCCTGAGCACCTTATCTCACACCTTTTGCATTAGTGTTACAAGCAGTAAGGGGAATGTTGAGATTCCTCAACATTCCTCCCCTCCTCAACCCAAAGGCTGAATGAGGTCTTCAGAATTAAGCTGGATGGTAAGAAAATAATGAGTGTTAAAATCTTCCTCTCCAGGACTGTCGTGAGGTTTCCAGCTATTGCATGTCAGATTGTAAGCCCCTCTCCCTCATTAGTATCCTTCTATTCAATTTGCATTGTCAGGTTTATGCATACAAGCTATTGCTTAGCAGCAGAAAAAGTAAGCCCAGGCATTTAAAGTACGTTACATGGAGTCACTTTAACTAAATGAACATTTCAAAGCTTCATTCCATTGCTTATCATTCAAGGTAGTTGAACTTAAGAACTAAGGTTGACTCATGTTTCATTTGACAACATTTACATAGCTTGACTTTTTTTTGTCTAGAATGGAGATTTTAATCTAAGGACTTGCTTAATACAGTCTTAACTGTTTTGGTTTTTTAATTGTAAAAAAACAGTTTTATTTTTTGTGCAAGGACTACTGAGAACCATCTGCTTTGGAGAGGCCAACTTCTAGGCCACAGATGGTATTTAAAATGGTTTCAAAGAGGTTCCAAATCTTGCTGTGGCACCTTTCAGAAATACACGTGTAACTTCTGCCAGGGCTTGGAGATTCATTTTTCTTTTCCCTCCCCGAGAGAGGGTCACTTTTTCTTGGAATAGATCCCATCTCCCAGGCATGTATTGAAGGCATATTCAAACATTTAGCTTTGGGCTGTGGATCAGTCTTTTGTAGTTCCCCATTGTGCTAGGATAATGGTCCATGTACCTAGAATTGTGGAAACTCTACATGTGGATTTTACCCTTGTGATTATAGATTAGATTATCAAGCTCCAAAGGATTAAAGTTATTTTCTTTGGCCCTTTGCCAAGTAAGTTAATTAGCTGATTTTCTTGAGATCATGACCTGTCGCAGAACTATACTGCCCAGTTGTTAAATTTCCAGTCTGGTAAATGAATCCCTCCTTTTTCATTTGCCATTGCATTTTCATGAATGATATGATATGTGAACCTCTTTTTTTTCTCCCCCATCATAGGAAAAAAAAAAAAGTAATAGTTTTATGTTTCCCAGTCACTAGGATCTATATAGCTGTAAAATTTCAAATCAATTTAGTGTAAACAGGACATGTACTTTGAACAGATTAGACCTTCTGACAAAAAGAAACATGTTGTGACTTTTTGCAAAACTTACCTGTACACCATGTCACACATCACTGTTTAACAAATAAAGAGCTTTAAACCTTGCCTTGAACTCAAGTTTAATGTCTCTTACTCCCTGAAGAGCTTTATTCTAATAAATGGTAATTCTAGTACAGTGATGATTCATTGAAAAGTGGGTAAAAGATGGATTTGATGTATATGAGAAGGTAAAAACTGTATTGTTTAATGTTGGAACTTTGAGCCTGGCTTTATTCATTGCAGGTAACATTGGCAAAATTTACTGACCAGTATTCACTAAAATTGGTGTAGTGTTTTCTACAATAGACCTTGTAACGTTTGCAGGTAACATGATTTTGTTTTTTTTAAAAAAAAAGGTGTGAGAGCAGTTCATCTGTACTTTGAGGACATTTTCATCTCCTGATAACTGTATCATAAACAATATTTTGTAGATGGCAAGTGTCTCTTATTTGTGTTCAGTCATCTGACCTCCTATGTACTACTTTGAAACACAGTAGAAGCTATGATTAACCAATTAACCAATTTCTAGCCTAGCTAGAAATATCACTCATTAAAAGAAGGCACATTTCTTCATTCACTGGACTTAGATTTATTTTCATTGACACAGAAGCCTAAAACGGTATCACGTTATACTTCTAAGTGTATACTCTTAACCCCCACCTAAGTGTGTTGCAGCTTAAATAAAGTACAATATGGCTGATAAGAGGGCTTTCTATTGTACTTCCTTCGACTGGTCTTAACTTAATTTGGTAGTTACACCAAATGCCTCGTAAAAAGCAATTTGTAGTGCTTTCCACTGGGGCGGCAAACAACCAGGCTAAGGAAAGGCATATTTTTTTACAGTCCAGGCTGCAGGAAATAAGTCTCCATTGATTTTTCCCTTGAAGGTTATGGATACTTGAAATGCTTACACTACTGAAGTGAAAAATTTTACTGAAGTTGGGACTAAAACACTGTCTGACTTTAGCAGAGGTGCAGTGCAACATGATATCTCATACTAAAAACCTAATGCAATCTGACCTTCCTTTTATTGGTTTCGTAAGTCACATGATACTGTTCATCTTTTGTAAATGGAGATACTTAAGTCCTAAAATTCAGTTTCTCACTCAAATTCTCAGTGAAAATAAATTTTTAGTTAATCTTTCATTTATGAGAGAAGGTGTAAAACCTGACTTTGTGGGTTTTTGTTGAAACAAACCAAAAAGAATGTAAGTATGGCTGCAATAGTTTTTTTTAAATTTAAGCTCCTGTGAATAATTGTGGGAAGTATTTTGAGTTATTTACCTGGCCGTAGCTCAAAGATGTATTTCTGAATTTCTACCAAAATATGCCCTCTTTCCAATTTCCTGTTGCAGCAGGTGAAGTATTGTGTGGCTGAAAACCTTTATTGCCCTTGGGTTGAATTACTCTGTACCCCTTTTGAATAAATGCCATATCTAGTAAATGCCATAGCAGTTTCAGTGAGGAAAGACAAACGTGTCCTTGGAACCTTACTGAATCTTTCGAGCATTGGCAGGTTAGCTTCACAATTTGAAGTGCGTAAGAGGGCTTCAGAGCAATTTTGCAGTTGCTTTGACTTAGTGATTTCACCCCAGACTCTTGGCTGACACGGGTGTAAGCAGAGAATCAAATTTGGTTTTCACATTGCAGTTATCTGGTGGTCTTTCTTTAACAGAGCAAAGTCCATGTAATATTTAATTTAGATTAAATTCCCTACTGACAGCGTCCATCAGCTGACCCTTGCCACTTTGCTGAAGCAAGGCTAGTGCTATCAGATGCAGAACACTTGAGAAGTGGTGAATTAAAAGAATGGATTGCCACATACAGATGCGAGGTCTTGGTGAGCAGGACTGTAACACGAGGTTAGAGACCACTGAAGTTTCCTCCTACGGAGAAGCTATAACTGGAGAAGTGAAGAACAAATTAGACTTAAATGATTGGGTTTTGATTTGGCTATCTAAACAGGTTCTCTTTCCTAGGATGGATGTTCTTACAGATACTGTATTGCATATTTATGTAAGTAACCTATGTCTTTTCCAAGTTTACTTTTATGGGTGAGATGTTTCAAATAAGCATTTCTTGCTACTTTTTTAGCTTCTTCATAATCAACACAGTAGATTTTATACTTTAGTAATAGCATTTCATAAGAAACCTGAAAAGCAGATCTTTTCTCCATTAAAAATAAGTCTGTCCAAACAATATCAGAGCTGATTATTTCACTTGCTATGGTGCACGGTTGTGTGACCTTTACAATCTGAGTTACTTTGCATCCTGACTCATGCAAAGATGGCCCAGAATGAAATGAACAGAGCAGCTCTTCTCTTTTTCTTCCTTATTGTTCCCTACTGAATGAAGCTCTAGCAAGAAATAAGGCTTTTTCCTAGAGGTGGTAAGAATGGTGATTTTTCAATGTGTTCTGCAATGTAGAAGAAATTATACAGGAAAACAGAGGCTTTTGTCTTTAGTAGATCATGTGAAAATATTTACTGGAGATGATAATGTTACCCAGGGGAAGCTGACAACAACTTCAACATGAAATGCAGCAACTGGGAGATCCCAGACTGTCACATTATGCTGACAACGTGAAAGCTTCAGTCACACTGTTTGAGAGAACTAGACTTTGAATTGAACTCGATCATCAGAAGGCTCCCTCTGACCTTGGCTGTTTCTAACCAGATTGAACTGCTTGCTGACACTGGTAATTTAATTGCCAGTGGCAAATGAGCATGCCTTTTCAAATAGCCCTGTGTGTGTATCTTAATATCAAAGCAAGATTTGCAGAGAGGGATTATCAGCTATTAGTTGGAGTAATAGAGTTAATTATGTGTACTTGGATCCTTGTGGCCACAGCAACTGGGTCAGCAAGTCTAGTAAAAGATGTTATTTCTCTCCAGAAGCTCTTCCTTTCTGGGTTGGTCAACTACTTCAGTTTGCCTGTCCTACCTGCTCCTTGGTTCTGCGGGACTAGTAGAGGTAGATGGTGGCTAGTGCAGCAGCAGCGACTACTTGCTGGGTGTGAAAGCAGGTTTTCTGAAGCAACAGCAGCAGCACTGTTCTCGGCTCCGGATAACACACACAGGTTGAGCTAGTCCATTACAGTTTGTGTAATTCTTGAATGTGGGATTCTGTGGCTGAGCATAATCCCTCTTTACATTTAGCTGAGGGACACCTTATTTCTCCTTTTTATTGGTTTTGTCAGGAGAGCTAATGCTTAATGGATTGTCAAATTGGATTAGGAAACTTTTGACCATATGTCTTTGTGGCTAGATGCTGGATTATTATGTTAACCTATTTTTCTTGTGATAACCTCATAATTAGCACTAAAAACTTGAGTTGTGCAGATAGTTTTGAGTAATCAAATCAATTGTTTTCTTCTGTGAAGAAAGAGCTTTATTTTCTTCTAACACTAATGAATTTTAAAAATGGTCTGAAGCTTAAGTTTCAGAATTTGCTTAGTGTTATTTGTTTCCATAAATTTATAGAATATGGCAGATGCAATGGCTTGAAATACAAAAAAAAACCCCACCTTAATTTGATTCCCTTTGTCCTAAAAACACTTTTTGGAGCCAAATTCAGCTTTCAAGCTCTGTAAATTTTACAGCCTGTAAATCGGATCATATATAAAATTCAACTAGCGCTTAAAACTTTGGCATGGGTTTGGATCTCGAGCCTCCCGAAGGTTGGGATTAACTAAACCTGAGGGCTGAACTAGGACCCTCTCTGCTTTTTCACACATGTGCATTGTAAGGACAAATTCACGATGTAAGTTTAATCAGAGGGGATTGAACCCAGCACTTGAGGAAAAAGACTTCCCCACCCAACATTTGTTAAAAATGCATTTTGATAAATAGCCCTTTGCCTTTAGCTACTTCCATCCACAACTGTTATTCCTCTCTCACTACTGCTACAGCAGCCTGGAGATAAACTCTGCTGTCTCCACTGCCTTTCCCAATACACACACTGCAAACAGCAAGTGGAAATCAGCATCACAAAAACATGTTCCTTGTCCGTTAGCTAAAATCACGTGAACAACATTGTGTGATGTTTTTAACTCAAGTATGGCCAAAAATGAGAGATGGGGGGACTTTTCATGGTCACTTTGTCATTGAAAAGAGAAAATAATTGCCGGAAAAATAATATTTTCACTGACAGTACAGGGTAATTAGTTTCCCAGGGAGAAGATGTTGGTAGCAAGGGGCTTTGCACAGGGAGCCTTTGTCATTTTATGGATGCTCATCTATCAACTGTCAGGTTGTTTCAAAAGAACTCTGGTCATAATGTTTTCCCTTTGCACCTTTCCCATCATGGTGACCCAAATTTGCCTGAATAACCATTAGTCTTCCTGTTTGCCTAGTCTGGGCATTTACAATAAGTCAGGAGGTAGCAGTGTTGCTGTGGCTGCACAGCATGGGGGTTTTGTCGGGAAGAGCATCTAGCGTGTTATCACTGCTTTGATGCAGGGAATGGACTGGCTGGACACACATTTTACTTTTTCAGGCAAGGTAGACGTAGCAAACTGAGTGGGATTTCCCTAGGTGGAAAAAGTAGGGGAAGGCCTGAACTTGGTTCTTGTGTGGGAGAATGTCCTCCTCAGTTTGACTATATTGATTAAAGATGTACGGTATTTTTATCAGTCTTTCCTAAGACACAATTATTCTTTAGCTGTGACGTTGGAATTAATGCGAAGAAACATTAAATTTCCAGATGTGGATGCCTCAAAGGATGCAGGTGCCTTGACACTGGCAGATGTAAAAATGTTCATTTCTTCTTGTAAAGGTGGCCTCACCTATAAAGTGATGAAGAAAGGGATTTTGGCTAAAACCTGAGGAAGCTTGATGTCGTAGAAGCAACAGCTGAAGGTTTGCCATACCTCCCCTGCTTTGCCTTCCACTGTAAGCTCTTGCCTGGCAGAGTGTGGCTCACCTGCACCCCTGGTCCTGTGGCAGCTGCTGAGTGCAGACAGCTGTCATGATGCAGAGAAGGGGGAATTTTTCAGCTGAGTATTTACCCATTTTCAGGATTGTACCACAGTCGCTGGAGCCCCGCTTCGGGGTGAGATTGGTTTTGTTTGGTTTTAGAACAAAGTAGTTTTACTGTCTTTCTGCTTTTTCATGTGTAGTCTCATTTTAAAGGTAGTAGCCGGGGCAAGAGCTGCACTAGAAATAACTAGTTGTACTGAACACCAGATGCATGCCACTGTCATGAGAAGCCTTTTGAACTTCACCTTTTCTAGAAAAAAAGCAGGGAGGTGATTGGAGATGGGTCTTAGAAAAATGTCAGCAAATGAGTACACTAGGAAAAGTGTGCATGCCTGCACAGAGAGCGTAGGCATGAATGCAGTGCAAGTATCTGAGTAAGTCCTTGGAAGGCTTACATGCTCTTCCTCATCTAGCCTGGGAAATCTTTCTTCACAGCACTTTTCTTTAGAGAGACTTGAACTAGTCCTTGATCCCTCTTGTACCTGAAATGTCCCAACCTCGCTTTTGCTTTTCATTTTTTCCTGATTTTTGGTGCATCAAAAAACTTAACTCTGCAGAGGGTAGGCTGTAATTTTCAGGACAGTAGGTGGTGTCTTGCAAAGAAACTAGCTTGCTTTTAGGCATGTGTATAAATACCCCCATTGATGGTAAAGGAAATGTTCATAAGCCTTTCATATTTAATGTTAAGGACAAACTTCTTGTCCTTAATGTTAAGGACATAGTGTGTATTGTCAAGGCAAGGCTTAGCACACCCCCCCTTTCTTCCTTTCTCTTTTTGGGACAACTCCTTTGAGTTCATGTATATTGATAAGGAACCCACAATCTGGGCTTGAAGTATTTCTATGAGAATTCACTGACAATTGCAACAAAAAGGGTGAAAATGTGACTTGAAAATCTAGGGGAGGGGCGGGGAACCTAAACCAAAATTATTTGTCCTAAATAGCAGTAATATTGCTGGCTTTCTTTAGCAAGGCAAGTAGTTTTATAGTTTGGATTGCTTGTGTATGCAGCCTCTAATATTTTTTCAGTTCAGTAAATGAATGGGCTGTATAGAGATCCCAAAATGACAAACATGAATTTCTAAGGCTTTTACTGGGTGTGACTAAATAAATGTAAAAAATGAAGTCCAGAGACCTCTAGCTCTTTTCAATTTCTACTTGTGTTGCTCAGTGACGCTTAAGAGTAGTTGCAAATGCTCTCTTGATGGAGTCAGATTGCTTCTTTATTAATTCCATTTATAAATACACACTGGCTGTCCAGTGGAGCACTTAAAATCCTGATAATCAAAAGCTTATTGTGTGTTTGAGAAGCTTGAAAGGGAAACTGAAGTAAATACCAAGGGAGAATAGAATAAAGCTGGAGTTTTTCTTTCTAAGCCAGCAGCAGGTCGTCTAAAGTATAATATTATGCACAAGCTTTACCATCGAGGCTGTGATGGGGGGTGTGAATATGTGCGCAATTACAGTGGTAAAATCAGCGTGACATGCATAATTAATCCGGCACTCCACAGATGGCAGAATCGCAGTGCAGTATTAACAGCTATCTGATGGCCTCTGTGTGTATGAGACATAGAAGACTTGTACCTTTATTTCAGCTCTGTATTTAGTTAAGTCCCACTCAAATAGCACAAGGCAAAATTCATGTGAAAGCAACAAAAATAGAGGCTATTTCTTTCTTCAGCTGTGTCTTTCTCTAAAGCAAAAATGTTGACTTTGAAAAACATTTTCTGGGGGGAATTTAGGTAGTAGTATGCTGCATTAATAAGGTTCTCTTATCGGTTAGTGAGTGTGTATGAAGAATGGAAAGGTGGTGCTTGCACTCCGGTGAAGTTGGGTTGGTTGAATTAATCTGGTTATGTCTACACAAGCTGCACTCCTTTTTTTTACTATAGGGCACAGTTATAGGGCTATAGAGAGCAGAGGCTGTTTCTTCCAGAGCTGCTAATTGACTAGATTCTCTGTACCTTCTGTAAAGCATCTTCGGTTCTCATCAGCTGAAGACTTGCATAAGTTTTCAGCCTACAGCTTTGAAATAGCAATTTTGCTTTTGAATTCATATTACTTCTGCTTAACTGTATATGGACTTTCACGTAGGTGAGTGGTATGCCCCTCAGGACCTGTGCGATGCTTTGGTCTCTTTTTGGGTCTTCTCTTAAATCTTAGACCTGGAAAGCAGTAAGAAACCAGTTCTGAGGTGGTAGGCATGATTGTACACCATAGTCCATGTGTCTGTGGTGTATATGGGTGCATCTTGTGAAGAAAATGATCTGATTCTTCAGCACCTCATGTTATTTTATGGAACCGTTTCCATGACGGCATGGCAGCAGAGGATCTCACATGAGGAGCCATGAGAAGTACTGAGAACTGGAAATAAATACTTCTCTGAGATAAACAATAACATTGATCTTGGCTGAGCATAACACAGAATTTCTTTCAAGACCCCCCTGTCAGGTCCTTTGAAACCTCGAGGCCTAAGCAGGTCCCTTTCTGGGCAGAATGGCTTTGTCGCTTTTCTTTGGAGAAATACATAACTATAGTTGACTTATTTTTTTTATCCTCTACTGATAACTGTGAATGATGGTAATGAGAGTGCTTTCTATTCTACTCTCCTCATTAAAACCACAAAGAAATAGAAAGAACTGAAACTCCCAGGCCACTGGAGTAATAATAACGAGCTTGACTTTTCAGAAGGATTGCATGTAGGGATAAAGCAAGGAGGATGCCACCCCTAGCATATCCATAGTAGACAGATTGAGAAAATCTAAAATGATTCGGTAACAGGAAAAACAATACCACACCACCACAACAGAGGCAAACTAAGTTATATATGAGGGATGAGATAGTAGGGTAGCAAAATCAGTGGTTTAAGCACCAAATCTTACTGCAGATAATGTAAGACTATGTTAAAAGGTAGATTTTCTTAGTCTATTCTGCAGTTCACTTTTGCAGCAGTGAAGGACATTTCCACCTTTGTAGTTCGTGAAAGGTACGTGATCTCACTCTGCCTACTGCATACAGAGAAATGGCTCTCAAAAACTGCTCCTGGACAAGAGGAGGAAAAGTGGGCATAACAGCTGTCCCCGCTTGTGCAAAATGGTGTTTCCATCGCAGTTTTCACTGTAAAGTAGTGTTGGAATCATCTTTGTTTCTGAGTATTGCGTGGCCTGTTTTCCATGTCTTCTCCCAGGCAAATATCCCCCCCCAAACAGGGGCTTTTGGACTGCAGATGGCTGGCAGAAAGGACCCAGAGGCAACTAGCAGGATGGAAACAAAGCTTGTCTTCTGATGCTGATCTAGGAGGGGTCAACAAAATACAAGGAAAATGAAACCAATGGGATTCCAGTGTGGAGGAACAGACCTAGCAAAAAAGAGACCTAGAGAGTTGGTTTCTGCTCAATGCTTTCTCCACTAAGATGAATGCAAACTGCTACAGCCCTGCATTGATGTGGGGCTCTGGTGTAATCACTGGTCTTGACAAGGGTTGCCTGGACTATGGAGCACTAAACACATCTGGAGCCACCATTCATTACAGCATCAATGGGAGGTGATAGGGGCCCATGGCTGATGCACCAAAGCAGGAAGACATGCACACGGATGTGTGCTGACAAATAGGTAGCTTTTACTACATGCTTCCTTTCTGCTACTAATCTTTTGTGTGTGTTGAGGGTTGGTTTTTTACATGTTGGTTAGTTTTAAAACAATCTTCTATATTCTCCAGCATCTGCAGACAAGTGCATAGGAGCTGAACTGTTTGTCAGGCTGGGATTCCTGTTTGCATGGCCGAACTTTTTCATGACATATGAGTTTTTAAATAAAAAACAGGGAGAGGCAGCAAATCACTTGGATTCAGACAACGGAAGGGGGGAAAAAAAATCCCACCTAAACAATAGATATTTAAGTAGAAAGTGTTCCAGCTCCTTCTGACAAAGAGCCTCCAGAGGATTACAATGCAGTCAATGTTGCTTTAATTAAATTTAATGCTGTGTGAAATGCACTCTGAGAAACTTTGATGAATGACTGGGGCAATTCATGTGGCTCACTAAAGGGCATCCAGCCCTTGCAGGGGTGTCAAGCCACGATGAATTGGTTAGTACAGGCATGTTTATAGACTGCCTAAGGAACCTTGTATCTGTGTGGTAATGTCAGAGATAATGTTATGATTCTCTGGACCTTGGGGGGCTTTGGTGACATGGTTAATGAGATAGCCCAGGGAGTGTCCCAGTAGGTTACTTGCAGACCTCCCACATCAAAAGGAGCAGCTTTGCCCCTTCAGAGCCTGCCGTCCTCTAGATCTCTCAGCTGGCCCTTGCTTTCCATAGGGCCACTTTTTTTTCTACCTCCTCCCCCTTCTTTTTTGGTTCTTAGTCAACATTAACTTTGGCTGCTGAAATTCAAAACTTGTTAGTTTTTAATTTGGTTTCTCTTTGACCTGCCTACACAATGGCTTTCGAAGATTTTACAAGAACAGCAACCACCACGGTTACTCTCCTTCCAAAGCCTCAAAATGACAATAACAAAGCTTGAGCCAAGGAGGAAAAATGAGGGGGGAAAAAACTTAACTCTCCCTCTCTCTGTTCCCTCTCTCCCCATCACAAAAAAGAGAGGAATGTTTCTCTCATGCAGAGTTTGGTTACAAAGCAATGGGCTATGATAGTACAACTGGGTCTTTTATCTGCTGCACCCAAAGAAGTGAAGTGGAAAAAAAAAAAAAACGAAAACCAAAAAAACAGTGGATCAATTGATAAATGGAAGTCTGTTATTCAAGTTTGATTTAAAGGGTTGATTATGTGCCTGTGGAAAAGGTTGTTCAACAATTTCTCTTTGTAGGGGGAAAAACTCACTGTACATTTGGTTTAAAGTGAGGTTAGATGGCAAGTAAACATTCTTGTAATAATACAGCAATCTTTGCAAAATTCCTGGGTCAGGAAGTAGATGTTCAGTATATTACATCATTGAAGGAGGCAGACATCAAAGTTAATACAAGACTACCTCAAATGATCCTTCTAAAATATAAAAACCCTGAAGTTTTTATTGTAATTTTGAAATTCTGTAGGAAAGAAAAGGGGGAGGGCTGATGGTGGATCACAGATTTGACAAACTTCATATCTCACAGATCTGATGACAGTTGCAAGTGTTCTTCTTTGTATGACTCTGTATGGTTCACGCTTGTGATTTTGGGCAGAGAAATAAATACTTACGAGAAACCAAGATGGGATCTTCTGAAATGGCATAAGCAGCATGCTAACTGGTCTTGCGTGTGAAATGTTCTGAACCCCATCATCCCTGAAAGGGTCTAAGTCTGCTAATTTAAGATGTGTCATGAACATTGAGCATTCACCTCATTCTGTTCTACTATGTCAGAATTTAAGTATCTGTTCATTGCAAACAATACTGAAGAAATGGTAAACATAAGTGTGTATATATGTTGTTTTAATATACATATACTTACACTTATGTTGAGTTAAATATTCTTGGTCCCACTACTGTTTTCTTTCAAATCCCTCTGTAAAGCATTTCTACCCCTCAAAGTTTAAAAAGGACTCAAACAACAAAAAAACCCAAACAAACAAAAAACAATCCTGTCTAGCCAAGTCACCTCTGGCCACCTCACTGAAATAACCAGAAACAGTCACCTGCTTTCTACAAACCTTATTTGTGTTCAACAGTTCTGCTGGGGGTAGCTTCCCGTAGGAGGGGTGGGGGAAATGTGGTGGTGATTTGTGTAGTTAATGATCATTGTAGCAGGTACTAAGTCTCCTGGTGTTTTGTGGACAAAAATGAAGGTCCTAATCACTCTTTTGTACGTTAAATGTTTAGCTAGTCTTTAAATGCTGTTGGAGCCACATCAAGAGGTGATATCAAGAGCAGGCCATCTCCAGAAGCCTGTAGTATTGTGGTTATGGCTAGTCTTGTTTGTTTTAAGCACCTGAGGTGGAATACTTATTTCAGAAAGTTGGGCTTTTTGTTTTCTTCCGGTAAGTAAAACAAACATCTATGCTCCTCGGCACCAAGCCAGTACCACCCTTCCGGTGACACACTGTAAGTGTCAAACTGTCTATGCTGAGTCTTTTGCCCTCTTCCTTCTGCAGGCAGGGCAGCTCCCTGGGTGCTGCTGTCAACTTTGTGGGGGAAAAAAAATCTTAAAATAATTTTAGGGGTTAAAAGCTGTTTTTGTTGAGAAAGTAAAAATTAAAATAAAATAAAAAATCTTCTGCAAAGCTACATCTGTCAAAGTGCACAGGACCAAGATTGTGTAATTAGAATGAAGACTTTTTTTTTGTGATTGTTGGAAAGAGCTGGCGTGGCCTTGAAAGGGCTGTATCAGTTCTCCTCTTGTTGCAGCACTGGGAGATGCTGCTCACCCTTGCCTGGCTAGCTGGAATGGCCTGCCTGGCCCCGCTGCCGCAAAGGAAGGCAGAAAGCGGGCAGAGCCAGGCCAGCCCCTCCCTTCTCTCTATCTCTCTGTTATCTGAATCAACTATCCAGGTAGAAGCACCTAAATGGCATTTATTTAATAAGTTACTTGCTGCTGGCCAATATTGCTATAATGAAGTTGTAACTAGATCAGGAAGGAAGCAAATGCCACATTTGGTTTGGTAACTTGTCTTGCAGGGAAGAGGGGAAAAAGGCAGAATAAGCTGAGTGGTTTCCAAGACCCTAATCTATTTTTAAATAGGTCTCTCTGAAACTGTAGCAGCAACAACAATCTTTGCTGTAGTTAATGGGCTGTCAGTGTATCCTTTATTTGAATGACTGTTTTCTGAATCAGAAGTTAAAGACATCGTGTCATTGTCACTGGGTCAATGGCAGTAAGTCTAACAAAGCACCTTGAATCCACTGTAAGCAGCAGCCTCTGATAGCTTCAAAGTAACAGCAAGGTCAGGGAAAAGGCAAACACAACTAACAGTGTCCCAGTCTCACCGGTGTGGCTGCGCAGGGTGTTTACGGCAGCCAAATCTTGAGCATAAATCCCTTCCCCTCCCCAGTGCATCACATGCAACCATAGAGCAGGTTTTATTGTTGCTTATTGCCTTTAAAGGGTAGAATGGTGCAACAATTCATAAATCTGGTTGTAGGAGAGAGTTGTTACAGAAGTGTTACTTGAAGAGCCAGGGCTACATGTGATCCTGGCGGTGGACTACTGTGAAATTCTGAGTGCTGCCACCAGTGTGTGATGTGGTCAGCAGAGGGCTTAGGGGGAAGTCCGGGTGCAGGAAGGCTTCCTCCTGGGGCAGTCAGGGCCCAGAGCTCTCATTGACTCCTGTGGATATTCCATGCCTTGAGGCCCATCAGCCTTTGGTGGTTTGAAGAGAGCAGGATGGCTTTTTTCTCCTTAACAACATTGAACAGTGAAACTGGATTGAAATGGGGAGGTGCTATTACACGAAAGCTTCTGTGCTAGGCTATCAAGCTGATTGAGAGCTTGGAATCCACTCGCCCTCTCAATATATCGTGTCCTTTTCCAATGATCCTTACAAAGAAATGAAGGTCTCCCTCTTTGGGCTGTTGAGGCCTAGGGGGAGTTAACTGGATGAAATGAGATTTGACTGGGTGATGCTCAGATGCTAAGCACGTGTACGGCAGTGGAGATAGGCAGTTAGAAATGGAAATTAAAGAATGCAGAGGGAGGAACACATGGTAGATGCAATGTACTCTTTAAGCAGTGCTAAAGGAACACAATGTCTATATTTCTAGAGGCAATATCACCTCAAATGGAGGAGTTTCTGGGCCTGTGGGTCATCCCCTACCAAGAGACGGTTTAACTTCACTATGTGGGTTGCAGTGGTTAGGTCCCACAAGGTGGGCTGGAGCTAAAGTTCCCCATCTTTCAGTCGAGCCCTCCTTGCTTTGGCATGTTATAATCAGACATTTAACATGATTTTAACATAGGGGTTTTTTGTATTCAGTCTCTTTGCATGGTTTAAAATTCATTTCCAGGCTGTGATCTAATGGCAGTAATTACCTCAGAAGTGCATACAGTACAGGGTATGTTTATTTTTGTTTCAGCCAAGGCAAATGATTACAGGTCTTGGCTTCACTTCAGGGCTCAGCTCTGTTGGGAGAGCCAAAAACAACATCTACCTTTGCAATCTGGCAAGCAGGTCCTAAATACCTTATGCGAATGTTTGATTTAATGATATGAAGGGTAGCGAGAGCAGGAGAGCAAAACCCTTTGAGTCTTGATGTTGCAGTGGATGACTGGAGTGCAAATTACTTACTAACTCTATGTTGTGGACTGACCCAGCTTTGTCATGTAATGACTACCACTCCCTATTATCAAATGGTAATTTGCTCACTAATTCTCTTGAGTTTCTGCAGTGCCTTGTGAGCAATTTGGCTAACATTGGCAACAGCATGAAAGGCACAAGTAGCAAAATACCTGGAAGATTTGTCTGCATGTAGGTTTCAGTAGCTGTAGGAATAATTCAGTCTGTTACATGCAAAAATGAGTTTGCATAATTGCATGCTTGGAGGTCATGTCACATGTGCAAGCATAGCTGTTCCCCCTTTAAGTATATCTGCCATTTAAGATGGCAGAAGCATCTGATGAGAGAGCGGTGAATGAAGAGTTTTTTTGAACAGCGTATGGTGATAAAGCCCACCCTGCATACTCTGTCCCTATAGGGTTAACTGAGAAGTTTATGCTTTGGTGCTTCTGCCAAGGTGCAGAGGATTTAATTTAACTCTTCTACTTAAAAAATTACAACATAAAAATCAAGTCCTTAACTATGTCTCTAAAGAGCAGAGGGGAAGTTTTCATCCTTCCCTCAGTTTAATTTCTTTGTGATGTGTATCGAAATGCAGCTGGATATTTTGGGTCAGCAGTTGGCTGCACATGGAAAACACATGAAAGAACTTTGTGGATCCTAGCTGTATCTATAGAAAGGAAATGTGCCCTTTGAATATCTGACTGCTTTGGGGGATTTCTTGTAAGCGCAGCTAATGCGAGGTCCTGATTTCACATGTCCTTTTTTACTTTGTAACTCCTGGGAAGAACAAGAAGTTACAGAAGAAAGTGGAGAACACCCCTCCTAATAGATACCTGAATAGAGGAGTGAGATGATTATAATTACCTTGGAGCTGCTACTAGTTTCTGCAGGAACCAGGAGTACTCAGCACATCTCAAGTTCATGAAAGGAGGATTTAGCCTACCTTAAACATGTTTTTCATGATAGCCATGACTATTAAGCGTTGACAGTCTATCCGGATTCAAGAGACCTACAAATGCTCAAAACCACTGAAAAGAGAGAATTGTGCTTTAAAATGTTGACTCTTGCTTTCTATGAAGAAGAGGTATGCTGTCCTGGCTGTTCCATTTTAAAACTGCTTAAGCTTCATCAGCTTAAGTAGAGTTGCTCTGAATTTATACTGGAAAAGAGAAGATCAAACTCTGCCCCCCTTGAATAGAAAATGCTATTTTAATGTTTTTGTATTTTCTGAGTTTCTCACTTGACTTCACAATCTAATTTCTCTGCTACCAGAGATCCTCTCAGTCACATCTATGTTAAAAATTTAAAAGCAATATATATTTAAATGTAAAACAATGTGGAGGAGTGTGTGCTCACAAGCAAAAGTGCGTTTGGGGGTGCATACACATACATGTACAGTTTTAGTAAGTGAGAGAAGATGAGAGGATACGGTGGTGATAAGTGAGATCGTGAATTATATTTTCAAGAATTTTGAATTTTTTCATGAATGGTGAAACTGTAAAGAGCGATACAGAACTACTGAAATTATGCCAAGAGCATAATTTCCTTTTGAAATGGAGTGTGTATAGTCCTTTGCCAGGGGTCTCCTGCTCTTCACTGTTCACCATTTCAGATGAAAGTGAGTGGCTAATAATGCCTGTGTGTAATAACTGTTTATTTTGACCTTTAGAAAAGACTGACATGCTAAGGGATAGCATCTAACCTAGAGAGAAAAAAAAAAGCATCTTTAGTAAAAGTGTGAAACGAAGCTTCTTCAAAGTTGGGATTCTACTTTGCTTCAGAGTAAGTGTTTGTAGGAAAGGAAAAATCCAAGCCCAACTGGTTCTTATCCTGGATCTTGAGGTAATCTGTATTTCTGTGGAGATATTCATATTGCTTCCACTTCATTGATTAACTTAACTTTTCTTATGAACTTAAAAGAAGAAATGATCCTATCTGCCTTCCTTTTTTTCTTCTCCTATGTAACTGTAGTAGTAGATGAATTCATTTACTGACATCTTTGTATATGTATATAATTTATTGAAGGTTGTCAAAATTCAGGAAGAGCTTTGCATTTATTACTGAAAACAGTGCAGACTAGCATTATTTTGAAGGGGGTGGAGAAGAATAAATTATTTTATTTAGATCTTTTTCTGAGAGAATTTCTCTGATCCTCTCTCAAATGCTGACAAAGCTCACTTTATTTGTCAGCAGCATGATGACTGCAGTAGGATGTGTCTGTGAAACACTGCTCAGTGAGACAGGACCACTTGCATGATGACTGCAGAGTAGGAAGATGGACATTAAAACTGAACTCTGTATGGGGTTGGGAAGCCAGTGCAAAGAGCAGAACTCCCAGCTGTTGTGTTCATAGCAAGTTGAATTATTACTGGTTTAGATTCTATGGGTCACAGACTTTCTAGATGGTGTTGCTGGAGTCTTAGATACAATTAATTTCAAATAGTGCTAACTGTGGTTATATTAATGCTGGATGCTTGTGGAAAACGGTCAAAAACAAACACCTACAGGCACCCAACTGAAATCCCTGCTTGATTTGAACAGCAACAGGGAGGTTAAAAAAATGGACCTTTTCATGCTTTCATGAGATCAGAAGTAATATGTTTAAAATTGTAGTGTATAAAGTCTGTTAAACCATGTTCACTGCTCGTAAAACCATGAACTATTTTGTAGGCTTGTGAAACTCGGGAGCAATGGAAGATCTGAGAGCTTTTGAAAGAGGGAGCCCTGTGGGACCTAGCTGGAGCTTCAGGTCTTCCATTTCACCTCGGAGGCAATGTGCTCCATAAGGTTCACAAACCTTGTATGTGTTTCTCCCAAATATTTTGAAACCGCAGAACATGAGAAGTTGTTACACTCTTCTAGAAAGAAATTGCTGTATTTATAGAATCATAGAATCATAGAA
>NW_009189098.1:5936-9354 GCF_000690835.1 Fulmarus glacialis | reverse complement strand
GAATAAAGCCGGTGAAGTATTGCCGGCCCCTGGGTATGTATTGGTCTGCGGCAGAGTAAGTGCCTATTTCTCACAGTAGTAGGTGGTAGGGACAAGTAGCGTCATAAAACTGGAGTAGGTAGTAAATTAGATAAGCACTTGACTGCTTAATTACGTCAGGTTTTGGGGGAAGAAGCAACACGGTGATCACAGATCGCGGGGTGACCCGGCTGGGTGAAGGGGGGGACATTCACTGAGCTGGTCAGTCTCCCATTGCTACAGGCGCTGCCTCTGCAGACGGCGGTGACGGACACATGAGCCGATGAGTACGGAACGAAGGTCCCTGCCAGAAGGAATTCACAGCTGGATTTAGTACATCCTTTAGCATGGGTTTGACTGCTCTCTTCTGTTTCCATCCTGTGCAACTCCTGAGAGTAGCCACCCTCTTTAACAATTTACTGTCTTTTTGCTAGGCTCTGGCCTTGTGAGAAAATACATATACTAATGTGGTTGGACACATTTGATTTCCTGATTAACAGCCTCTGCATTCATCTTTTACAGAGTCCTTGGTACTCTCTGTTAAGTAGTTTATCTTTTTACTGCTTTTTTTTCCTGCTCTAAAAATCTCTTATTTGCCTGCATTCTTTGTAGGCAGACAAATATCAAAGAGGTAAACTACAAAAATACACGGCTAAATCTGTTGTTCTCAACAAGGGTATGGAGAAAAGTATTACTTACAATTTGCAAATGATAGAAATAGGTAGAATAGTAAATTATAAGAGGAGATCCATGTAACAGAGCAGTGTATCTCACTTGCTTATAGAGATTAACGCTCATATATCCCTACAATAAACAACTGACTCAACATGAGCTGCCAGTGCAAGCCTGAGGTCATGGGGCAAATTAAATTCTTTGACGTACAGACGGGACATTAACCAGAAGGTACAATTGCATGTTGCTACTTTTGTACTGAGTGTTTGTGAGAGTACAACAGAAATACTTGCATCGAGGTCTGGGGACTGTAATTTCCATGTGTCAACGTGCTGGAAATGTGTTCAAAAAAGGGCCAGAAGAACTACAGAGGTTCTGGAAAAAGAGTCTCGTATTGAAAGATGTAATAAACCCAAACTATTTTGAATAGCAAGGAGTCTAAACAGTGATTTCATCCCAGTCTTTAAGTAGCTGTGTTGCCTTAAGGTCAGAATTTGCATTGTTCAGGAAATTCTGACGCTGATATTTTTTTTTTTCTCCTTCTGAAGTGGCCCATTCTGGCAACAGAGAACAAAGGACAGATGGTGCCTACCCGGGCAATGATTCATACAGATGAAATATAAGGGGAAGAAAGAATATTAGGAGCATCTGTATCAAATCTGTGTCCATAGATGACATCCATGAATAGCACATACAGTTAATTCAGTTTTATCAAATTAAAAAATAATTCAGTGGCAGAGGACATTGTGATTTTTCATGTCTAGGAAGGTCAAGCTACTAATCAAAGCAGCAGACTGATTGTGAAGACTTGGTTACAGTTAATGGTTGTGTCTGGATGATTGGTGACCTTAAGCAAGCTTCTTAATTCTCGTGCAAAAGGGCACTTCCTTCAGTGTTTCAGTGTACCCAGTAATGGCTCTCATATTAAGGAATGGCTGGCTCAATTTATTATTCCTCCTAGAAATCTCAAAAGTTACAGAAAGTATTATTATTATTTTTATTTTAATCTACACATTTTGAATATTTTGCATACACTTTTTTTTCAAATAAATTAGCGTGGTTTGGATTTATCAACATTTCTTCTGAGACAAAAAGCCTCACTGTTTTATTTTTTTGGTTTCTTTTGAGGAGTATGCATATTTATTGTGGTTCATATTGGCCCCAAATCATTGTTTTGAAGCATTTTGAAATGACTTGTATCTGTTAGGACAAAATATGTTTAATTTTTGTCTCTGTCTTGTAGTGAGTTGCTAAATACTAAGTTTTGTTTAGGTGCTTTTAAATCGAAAAAATGATTAAATATTCTTTGCCAATATTTCATGTGCCTTTCAGTAGTAGTTTTCATATTTAAATTGTTTTTAAGCTTCTCTTTACACATTTTATGCCTCTAGAGCTCAGATGGTGGCTGCTAAGAACCTCTTTTCCATTCAAGTCTGCGTGTGTAGCATAGAGCCTGTTTTGCTTTATGCAGCAGGACCGTCAGGACCGTAGCGCTTTTTTTCCCTGGTGGGATTTCACATCTTGTCTGTGTAGTAGGATCTGTAGGTCCAAAGGTGTCCCAGGGCTTGGGCTGAGGCCATCCAGGGGCAAATGACGAGGCAGTGCTCCGGGTTTGCTGAAGGGTGCAAAAAGCATGGAATGAGGCAGGGCTCTTGATGTGTGTCATTGTGGTGGAAGCCATACAGTGAAACCTTGAGCATCTCTATTACCACGGGCTTATGTAAGTGACATGCAATTTGTATCTATCCAGTGCCTCCATGTGAGTATAGGCACTGTGTAGGAGTGCTTTTCGTATATGTATATGGAAAATTTTTTATAGATTTGAAAATATTGTTAGTGAATATATGCTTCAAGATTGCATTTTTATGTATCTGCTATGCATATATAGCAGCACATGTGCAAGACATAAAATGACTTTATAGTTTTGCTTTTTCTGATGTAAAGTCAACAACACTGCCTATGTGGAAATCTACCTGTGCTTTTTTTGTGTTCTACTGCCTGTCGATTTATCTGCATATTAGATGTTCATATGTTCTGCTATGTGTGTATGTTTTCTAAAATCATGAAATATCATTACTGAGGTTTGCAAAACCAGGAAAGAATTTCATTTACATTCAATCTGCTGGGATTACAGATTTCCATGTGTACAAAACCCCCTTTTTTTATTTATTTTATCACAGCTTTGACTAAGATAAATGTGTACAATCGCTGCATGCCTTATTTTCAAGCCATGGGCACAAAACTCCCTCTCTGAATCTTTATAGACAGAAAGTGTTACAAGGGCTAAGCTTGCTTTATGATAATGCCTTTTGACAACTCTGAAGATGTCAGAAAGTCGGCAGCTTTTACTGAAAGGACAGTTAATAAGAAATTTGACCTACTGGTATTTGCAGGTTTCTGCTGTTTAATTTCTAAACTTGCAGCTACAACTCTAAACAGTGAGTTTTCAAATTTTTTGCAAATTTGTATGAACAAAGGTGTTTATATCACAATTCTCATTTTCATTTTCATTGAATGGTTGAATTATGCAAGTATTTAATAACTAAAGACTTAAAATATGGAGACTCTTAAGAAGAAGTCTATTTATTTCTACTGGAATGCTAAGCTAACCATTTATTATATACATACCTTAACTTTATATACAGGTTTAATTATTTTCATAAAGTAATAATTCACCATTTAAAATAATACTATAAAATACTCAAAATAACAATACAGCTTAAACATA
>NW_009189098.1:911-5923 GCF_000690835.1 Fulmarus glacialis | reverse complement strand
TTTTCTGGTCCAAACAAACCTGACGGAATATAATAACTGAATAAGCCCATGATGTCCTACTTTAACATAAAGACCTCATTGCTAAGGCTGAGGTTAATCTACGATGCTGAGATTTCTGTGTAAGAAATCATACAAAACAATTTTGTTTTGAAAATGTGCAAGTAACAAGGGCTTCTTCTACTAGCTGTGGATAATGATATAGAGGCATATATTTTCAGATCTATAAAGGACAAAAGAGTTCTGCTATGGCCAAAATTGTCTTGCTATGGTTGCAAGTATAATCATGAAGGATATGCAGGGGGAGGTGAAGAACCAACCGGAAAAAAACCCTAAATGTCCTAATAACTTTGAAATAATCTCATGACCTTTTAATTTGTGGGTTAGCAAGACTGTGATTTATGTAAGGTACACAATCGGGTCAACATTTCAGGATACTCATCCGAGTAATTCAATCAATTACCCTCTTGCCTCTATGTATGCAAGTAAGATTTCAGTCAATAATGAGTCAGTGGTACAGGGTGACAAATACAGGTTTAGGACTCTACCTGGTAGATCTTTGGTCCTTACATCTTTTGGCTTTTATAATTTTGTGGCTGTACGCTGCCTTGGCCTTCAAAGTTTGAAAGACTCAACCCCTGCAAGTCTTGAACTAATGTGTACGAGAAACCTGGCATAAGCTGAATATTTCAAGTAAGTGAACAGAGAATGGTGAACACACATCTGATATAGATGAAGCTATTGTGTCCTTCATTTTGTCTAGTTGCCCATCTAGGAAGCTGTTATTGTGTGGAAAATAATTTAGATAACCAATACCTAAAAGAAATGCCACCTCATGCATGTGTCCAAACTGGAACTATCATCAAGATATGATGGAAGAGAAAGTGTTTTGGCTGCAACCTGTGAATAATGACTCTTTGGAAATTAATTTTCCAGATTCTGTAGAGATGTACACTAGCACACAGAAAAATTCCCATGAGCAATTATCTCCAGATAATTCTATCTTTCTTTAAATCCACTTGTATATTCTCTTGCATGACATTTTTATCCTTACATGGAAATATGTGATTGGGGGCATGTGGCTTTTTATTAGAAAAAATAACAATAGCCCGCTCTTTTATGTCAATGGTTTTCATTCAGTAAAGATTTTTATATTATTTTAATTTCAAGCACAAAAGAGTAGTTAAGGATGGAAAAATCCAGTGTAAAGGAAGAAGACCAATATGAAAAGTGGTCATCTCCTGATAGAGCTCTCGTTTTTAAAGTTCTGTTGTCTTATAATTTATTTTAACTTTGGTTTTTAAGCTTGATCCACTTTTTTTTTGTAGCAGAGAAGTTATATTTTAAAGAAAATAAACAAAAATTACAGAGAAAACACAGATCTGTTTTACAGACAAAGAAAAAAAAGCAGCAGGAGAAGTGGGAACAAAGGAAAACTGACGCCTTGGCAAAACATCCCACTGCTTACACATGACTGTCCTTTAGAGATGGGAGTCACACAAAGTAAGTTTTGGTCGTATCACTTACTGCTTTTCTGGAAGTTGCTGAGATACAACTGGGTAAAAGATGCTTTAAGAGTCTACCTAGTATAAAATATTTTTTCTGTTGTTTTAGAAAAGATTATCTGGTACATTTCTATTCTCTTTAGCTGCACAGATGGGGAAAATCGGATGAATCCTCAGTTAAGTATGAATCTTAGTGTTTCTATTAATTCATAATTTTTCTTTGTAAAGTGCTATTTCAGTTTAGTCCCTTGCTAATTTACCAGGATAGGAAGGCATTTACCAACATCAAGAAAGTACCCAGACACATAAAAAAACAACTCTGGTGCTTTTCCTGTCAAAACAGAGAACTAAATCTTTTGTGTGAGCCACTGGACAGAAAATTAATAGGACAACTGGTCATTATGAAGCCAGAGCTCATGCTGAAAATTCATGTAAGTGTTAATAGTAGCCTTACAGAATGTTTTGTGCCAGCCATCTGCATCAAGATGTAGCACGTAACCCTATGGAACCTCTCAGATATAGGCTTTTAGTAATTAATTACTTAATTTCCAGAGTAATTGTGGCTGACAAAATAAATTTTCTGAAGTAAGCCTTCTTACTTTAAATAATGTTTCATTTTGCCTTTTCTCAAGGATTTTTTTTTTGTAAATGGTATGCATTTGTTCTAAGTTGCCAATAAAGTCCTGAAACAGGATATAGTAGTCCTTACAGTCACCTGCAAAGATTTAACATACTAGCTACTGCTTCAAGCTTCTTCTTAACAACTTTTCTCATTTTATGTTGTTCTCCTTTTTTAAATTATGCATTTTTTCAGGTAGAAAACATCAGACCTAAACCAGGGAAGCTGGCAGCTCCACTGGGAGCAAGTACTTGAGCGGAATGGTGAACGGACAGGAGGAAGGGAACAGAGAGGTCTCGTAGTGTCAGCAGGGTCTTGGAACTTGTTTTCGAACCAGGTCTGATGGGGAATTTGGCAGACATTAAAAGAACTGCCATTCCTTCCTGCACAACCTGTGTAAATCAACATTGTTTTCTACTCCCTGCAATATGGCAGACCAAATCCTGATCTCAGTGTTTCAAATCAATCTTTCTAGATTTATGCTACAAATAAATTTAGGGATGCAAAGAAAGCTTCATTTAATTTCTCTGTTCAAACTGAACTTGTAGGCACATTTCTGCACATGAAAACACAATTTTATCAATATATGCTAAATTTAGCATAATTCTTATTATGCTAACTTCTCTACTGCAGAGGAGGGGTCCAGTCTTGCTTTCTACACTGGAATATAAATTTAATCAGCTGCCTAGGACACTTTTATCCAAGGATGTTAAAAAGTGGTTTTTGTTTTGCTCACAGACAAAATGGCAGATAGGATGAAAATTGATGTATGAAGTAACAGTTGAATTTGAAGGTCTTTGTCATAGACTGTTGATTTTTACATTCTTATGGTCCTCTGACAATAACTCGTTAAGGAGACTGTTCAGAGTAAAAGATGAATACATTTCAGTTAATTCAATTAATACATTCATATTTATCTTCATTAGGATGAAAGCATTCCTATTGAAAGGAGCAGTGACCTTTGGTATATTATCGAAGCTTCTTCCAGGGATGCATTAAGTGACCTTGCTAACTTCTGTAATGTTCCTCTAAGGACAGAATTAAATGCAAGGGAGTGCTGTGAGTGGGGCTGGGTTGCTTTAATGCAAATATTACAATGAACTCAAAAACGAGACAAATACAAGGAGATCTGCCATGGCCTTTTAGTAGCAACTGGTAAAGATTATTTTGGTATATTAGTATGACTTACTTAGCTCAATCCTGACATTGTTTAAATATGCTGGACTTGTACAGAAATCTAATGCACTTGTTTTCTTTTTGGAGGAAACACAGCTTTATAGGCTAAAATATAAAAATAATTCTGACTGATAAAAATATTATTTTTTGCAGGAAAAAGCAGCTATAGCGACAGCCCCCCGTTTAAGTGTCACTGCTCTCAGCAGCTTGATCTAACATCATATACCTGTTCATTATAGAAGCACTGGTACAGAGTTAAGCTGGGCGAGGATTTAGTTCACTGCTTTCTAGGCTGGCATTCATACTGTCCCACGTACGTACTCATTCACTTCAGGCTGCTTATGAAATTCATGCAGTCTTGCAACAGGCATAATGGATGAAATGCAGATATTTTTTTCTTCTTGAGGTCATCGGTGGAAGGTTGGATGGGACAGCTGAAGGCTGCACTCAGTGGCATCTTATCTACAGTGCAGGTAAAGGACCAAAAGCACCAGGACTGCTCAGGTTTTCCTTCTCTCTCAGTACCAATGGGATCACTTGGAAGCAGCCACAGAAATGCTCCAGTAGGAAAATTCAAACAGATGGCTGGTGTAGCTCTGATCCTGCCCTCAGGGTAATTCTGCAGAGCAACACAGACAAGATTTGTAATCTGGGTTTCTCACTATGACGGTATTGGAAATGGAGAGATTGGTTGCTTGAAGGGTTTTACTTTGAATGTGGCTAATTAATCTCCAACACCGGGTTCAGGATTTTCTGGTCCGCATAGTTATCACCAGTCTATTCCCTGACAGATATGAATTCAAATCGCTGCATATTGCCAATGTATTTTGAGCATACAGATTCGGAGACTAGAGAGGATTTTGGTTATGCTTCAAGAAGGAAGAAAGATAGACTGGCATCTTTCCAGCAAATTAGCAGTGGTGGATTTATGGTTTTGCTAAAATTGTGTTGAAGCCCTAAAAGCTTTGCACAAGTGTCAATATTAAAATAAAAATGGCTTTTGTAAAGTTTTTATTACCTTCAAATAGTTGAAGGCTTCTTTTGAAATTAAATGTATTGAAAACTGCAATATTTTATGATGAATTTGCATATGCAGGTTGTTGACTGAAAGTTCCATTTTATAAAGTATTCCATAAAAGTTGTGGTTAAGGGAGGATAAAGAAGAGCACTTCAAGTTTATTACTGATTTCCAATTAACCTGTCAAAATCAAGAGACATATCTCTTGATTGTAGTGTAGTCTATTGAAACTGATATAGTAACTAAAACCATGAGGGGTACAGGGAAAAGAGCAAAGTTTATCTGCCCTGAATAAGATAACCTGCTATAACTGTAAGTTCTGGTGACTGTACTTATTATCTGGTGACTGTACTGTTATTATTCACAGAGATGATGTTTTGAGACCTGCTTGCCAGACATCCAGATCTGACTTGAATAGTGAAGACTACAGGATCATCAGCTAACTGGATTAAAGTGCATCAGGCCTGAAAATATCCTACTAAGCTCAAACTAAAATCAACACAACACAGCTTGCGTTCAGCAGAAAGTTCCCAGTTCTTGACAGGAACCCAATTTCCTCAACAATATTTAAAAATTTGGAAGGGATCAGGATTAGTGTTGCACAGGGCTGGTTCTGGACCAAGGTAAGTGTAAGGAACTGAAACATTTGTCAGAGAGTCCTGGGATTTGTCTCAAGGATTGCTTATCTAAGAAGAGC
>NW_009189098.1:0-403 GCF_000690835.1 Fulmarus glacialis | reverse complement strand
CTACTAACTTTTACTTTTGATAATAAAAGTTGTTTAAGACATATGGCATTTGACCTCGTTTGTGTCTTAATCTCGCTCTTGGGATCACATCAAAACCTCCCCCGATATTGGATCGGGGCAGTAAGAAATTTGCTTTGAGAATGGGCTACCTTTGAAAGCTAAAATACATTCTTCCCAAAATCAGCATAAATTTGTGTTGCAGTATATCATGCATATAAATTTCATAAAGGGCATAGTATCCTGTTTGGTGCATAATCAAGGTAGTTTATAAGCACAGAAAAGTGAGTATTTTTAATTATAATGGAAAAAGATTAATAGATTAAAAGATTAAATTAAATAATTTATTGAAAAATGTTCTTGAGAGTGAGAGAAAAGATACAGATGATTTCTATGACCAGAATAG
>NW_009189097.1:6337-7695 GCF_000690835.1 Fulmarus glacialis | reverse complement strand
CGTACCCCTTCCCCAGAACATCCCAACATAGCGCCCATCCCCATCCCCACCCACCACAGCCAGCCCCTTCCCCCGCATCCCCACCCACACGGACACGCCACGGCCGGAGCACCCGCACCTGGTCACCCACAGCTGCCCCCGGCGCCTCCACCTCCTGGCTGCCGTGCGCACCCATCGCCAGCCCACATTCGCACCGGTACCACGCCCTGACTGCCAGGCTCCCACGCAGCACCACAATCCCCCACGGCCACCAGAGCGCTCGTCTCTCCGCACAGCCAGCACACCCGTCCGTTTCCCGTGAGGCTGATGTGAATCTGTGGGAGCTAAGAAATGCCAAGGACCCTTCTGCCAAATCGTAACAGGTATCACAGGCGCCGGGAACATTTGTAAAAACTTCCCTTACCAAGACTACATGTCTCGCAGGTGTTTTCTTCAAGAGCAAAGGGATATGAACTGCCCATTAATACCTTCAAGCTAAAATTCAGACAATTTCTAAACATAAGAGAACTTATGATTTGAAAAATACTTCCAGTAGAGATAACGGGGCAAAACCAATAATTATCTTTAGGATGGAGCTCCTCACATTTCCAAAAGGAGCAGTGATGTGGTTGTGTACGGTAACATGGACAAGACCTGATGTCCTGGGAGATTCCTTCAGTCCCAAGTTGCGTGCTCTAGACTAACCCTGGGTGCTGGGAGCAGAGTTACTGTAAAGCCCTAACGCGAGTAATAGGAATTTAAGGAAAAAATAGAAAGTGTCAGTCTTCTCTGGTGGCCTGAAGCCACCTGAAAAGCCTGGAGGAAAATCTGTACAAGATGAGCTCTGGCATGAGTTGGGAAAATCTTCATTCAAGAACAAAGATCTGTTAGATCTGTTGAGCCTGATAGCCAGGAACCTGCCTAAGAAGTGGGTAGGAGCTGGTAAGCCGTGCATTCAAGCACTTTATTGTTTCAAGACATATTTCTCCTGTACTGCTTATGTCTCTGATAAACAGCACCACAGCTTGTGAAATTTGATCAGTCACTACTAACTCTGTGATTGTTCTGGAGAAAAGCTTACAACCGCAGGGGACGAACTACGTTCAACCCAGTTGGGATAGTTCCGATCATTTGCAAAGGGACTGCAACTTAAGGCTTCCTCTAAAATCAGAGGAATGGAGGTTCCCATTAGTCCTTTCCCTCCCCAGAATGAAACGGTCTGATGCTTTAGAGGGGTGCTGCAGGGGAAAGATGTTCAGTCCAGAACTGAAAGACAAGCCCTTGCCCACTCATTTGCCCACTGCTCCTTTCATTCAGCTCCCTCAGCTGCATACCCAGTGTCAGTGGCCGAAACACCTCCTCCCCATGCGTTCTCAGCC
>NW_009189097.1:0-6300 GCF_000690835.1 Fulmarus glacialis | reverse complement strand
CCCCCCAGCCACATCTCCGTATCCTCGCTGACATCACACCTGCACCCCTTTCTTCCTCCATACCTTTCTCCCATATGCATATCTGAGGTCTGCATTAATGTACGCTCTATGCTTTCTGCTCACTGCCTTAGGGGAGAAAACAACCACCCCAGGCTAAAACAGCAAAGCAACCTTCAGCCCATTCCCTCCTTCCTCCAACTATTCTCTCCAAAGCAGCAGCTGGGTGGGGAGGCTGCAAAACAGGGTGGGGGGCACGGGAGCTGCTCATCATGTCCTGTGCCACTGGTGAACACCTCTGATCCCGCCCCGAAGCAACCAAGGGTGTGGTATAAACCAGTAGCATGGCGCTCCCTGACCGGGCTCCTCTGAATCCTTTAGCCCGAGCTGAAGGTGGGACAAGGATACCACTTAATCCCAAAAGCATGGGTAAGTTTGTGAAGTTGTAGAAGCTGATCTGCGACTACCATTCAGAAGTTACCACATGATTAGAATTTTTTTTTTCCCCCCAGAAAAAAAAGCAACATAAGCATGGCCTTTTTTACAGAAAACAGCATTGGTAGCTGTGATATAGGTAGAAAGCTATCTTAGGATGTTAGCCCTATTTATGGCAGAAATAACCAAATTGTGGCTTGAATAAACTTCAAAGCCAAAGAATTCACTACCTCATGATGTGGTTATTACAAAAGTTAATAGATAGGACTACTTAGTTATTGCACTAGAATATTTGACTATGTCTTCAGGTTTTACTTGTCAGAGGAGGCCACACAAAGCTACTGAAAGTTAAATTGCTTTAAATAAATTTAAAACTGACTATTTGCCTTCCTTGTGTCCCAAGCTGCCTCTTCCCGTCTCTCCTGCCCCTGTCCCTACTCATCCACTTTCACCCAGACCGGTGGGCTGAAATGATTCATATATGTTTTATTTATTACTTTCAAAATGCTACTCACATTATTCCTTGCTTTTACTATTAGCAAGTAGTGAAAATGTGTCTTGTGTATTAGTATGACAATTATTCCAAGTATAAGGTTTTTTCTAAACTGTAGGGACTGAAAGATGGGTCCAGGGAGTGGAGAAGGGCAGATAGGATTGAGACCTTAACAAATGTTTAACTCTTCCCCTATTGTCTCAGCCCCTTTTCTGTCTGTGTTCATCTACAATTTTGGAATATTTCTGCTTCAGCTAAAAGAAATGAAAAGCAGAGCTTTGCCTTGCTCTTGCTGGCAACAAATTTTACAATTTTTAATGAGAGAGACAGTCAGAAGAGAAGCATTGTGGAGAAGAGGGGAAATAACTGTACTGTAATTATATATACCTTGGCATTCTGGTTCATACTGGCTGCCGGCCAACCAAAGTATATGATGATCAGAATACAGGGAGTTTCAGAAATCAGGGGAAAAAATCTATGGACCAGTAGCTGTGCATTATTCCTTTGCTCTGATTAACTGATATAATTAGATTGAATATAAAAATACAAAAAAGAATATACCTTTAATAGATAATGTGGTCATGAAAAACCCTTCCTTTATTTAGCATGAAAATAAAGGATATGATATCTTCAAGAGTGCCCTCTTTTATAACCAAGAATAAATCGCTCATTAGTTATAGTGAATTTCCCCATAATATATATGCAGCATGTCACTTATGGAGGTCAGGTTCCTTGCTCAAGTAGGATTGGCCGCTGTGTGATAGAGGATATTATGTTAAGGGGATAGTTTTCGTATTTTACAGCAATGTTTGTACTCATTACAACCTTAACAACTCCCAATTTTCTATGGATTCACATTGTTAAGAAGCAGACAACATACATATTTGCAAATCCCCCAAATGGACTTTTGTACATGGATTTTTTTTTAATCTGTTAATTAGAGAAATTGTTCCTTCAGGTGCTAATTCCTCAAACTCTGTATTACAAGGCCCTTGTTCGCCAAGGCATTTGCCTAATGAGATAACCTGTATGAGCAAAGACTGTTCATGTAAGTAAAGGTTTGATGGTTCAGGCCCTTGGCTATTAATGACCCTTCTTAAAAAAAAAAAAAATTTATTGTCCCACCACTGTTTGAATTTAGCAGTTAATTGCATATAGAATAATGCATGATCCCTTTTGCACCAAGATTGATGTCATCATTTGCCAGACAGACCAAGTACTCGATGAATGCCAATGACCCTTGTATTAATTTGCAGTCTCCCCATGGGATTAAGGCCATCCGTATAGAAGTCTTTCAGGACTCTACACACTCCCACTACTATAGATGAAGCCCAGTGATTTAAACATGGTCTGAAACCTTAGCACTGTAAATAGAATGAATTTTTAAAACAAAATCAATTTATGTTTCATATGCACTGGCAGGTCAACTAAGATCCTGCACGTGTAAACGTTTGTCTTGCAAAAATACTGTAAGTGTCCTTGAGAGACATTTGATTAGAAATAGCTTGACTATGGCTGACAACGCTGCTTCCCAGGCTACCCAGCTCAGAAGCAGATATTCTTTTTCTTTCTTTCTTTCCCCCACACCTTCTAGAAGAGGGTAGTCTGGGTGATTGTGGGCTCACAATTACTTCATTCTCAGGAGATGATTCCTTATGAAGCTTAAGGACAATTCTACTTATTCATTTTCTATTCTTACTTTAGAAAAATATTCTTTTCTTGTTCTGGTAAAGGAGAAACCTACCACATGGGATGGTGAGGAAAAAAAAAAAAAGGATGCATGTGATGCCGACTGAGGAAGGTTACTAAGCTTTTGCTGAATTCAACAGGGTGTTAAATGGCACCAGGAGTAGGATATGGGTCCAGACTATGAAGAAATAAACAGACAACATTGGGCATGCCTGACTGACTACACAGATCTTCAGTTTAATTATGACAAAAGAATTCTAAAGCTGCAACATACGTACATCTACTAATGAGTAGCGGATCTGGGTAAAATTAATACAAAGGGAGGAAAGAGGGGCAGGATTTTAGCTGTAACTGTAAATTAAAAATGCTATTTATTTTTTCATTAGACAATACATTTTAGAAAGGCAGAATCAGGGTAATGACCTTTCAGATTTAATCTTTTTGCTCTTCTTAATAGTTTACAGAGTTTTCAGAGAACTCAGAGGAGCAGACTTTAATTATATTTTTTAAATAGAGAACCTGGCTAGTGGTTGGCGAAACATAAACTGACTGTACCAGTGGATATCACTGAGGGAGAAAAAAGAAACTTGCATTGCTCAGTTAGTCTGGAGAGAGGTTTAAGCATAAAGATCCACAATTTAAATCCAATTTCATGTTAACAGCCCCTCACCTGCTTCCCCTAACGCAGTTTGAATGCATTTCAGAGCTAATTCAACACATCATTCACTCCAGGTTTTCATATGGGATAAAGAGCTTGTTCAGTCAAATTCTGCTTGCAACAGGGTCAGATCCAGCCCCAGAGGATGGTGGGTTTGTGAAGCCACGCATCGCGTGATCCGGGGCACTTTCCCATCCCACCAGTGGGTGATAAGGGGGAAAACTTCCCAGGGAGAGAAAGAAACCACACCTTCCATAGGTTATCCCATGGGCCAAGAAGAGAGCGGTCCTGACAGATGCTCATATGATCCACTGGATTTTTAGACAAACTGGAACAGCAACAATGTGAAAGGGACACACAGGATAACAGTCCGGCAGCTGTTGTCTGCAGACAGGAGGCTGGTAGAGAAGGGGCTTGAATTTGGGTCTTTCATCTCCAGGCAGCGCTTGGCTCAGCCTGAGACAGGAGATTTTCTTGTTCATTCCATGCGCATAACAACTATCCCGATCCCCGTAACGTCCTGGCTTTGTTCCAGGGAGGAAATCTAAGAAAGCTGGGAAAGTGTAATGGATGACAAAGCCATTTACCTCTAGCTCTACCAGAAAAAATCCATGCTCAGTCAACTCCAGGCTCTCTGCGCTGTACACTTTGCTCATCAGCAAAGTACATAGCTCAAATTTTGCCCAGGGCCTTTTATAATCCTTTTTTTTATCAGCTACTGGGTGAAGAAGAAAGTTAGTAGCTCTCATTATTATTCTGTTCTGCTCTTATCTCCTGGGCCGTAGGCACCCAAGAGACCCCTGGTACATGAACTATCACAATAGTAAAGGAAATCCTGATACCAACTGCTGGGAATACATTTTTCTTATGTTGTTGCATAGTTGAAAGCCTTTGTGGACAGCCCTGTTCTTTCAACTTGTCTGTTATCCTGCTTGTAGCCAGGATGTCAATAAAGTGACCATCTTCTGTTCCACTCCTCTTACAGAAACTTGAATTCATCTTGGAAATTTTACTTAATCATAAAGCTAATTTTTACTAGATTTATACCACTGCAGCTTTTTTCTTCTGAGGCTGTGATTTGGAGAAGGGGGAAGGAATAATAATTTTTAATTACAGTATCACCCCAAACTTCTTAAGTGCAAAATTTCGTTATGGTCATATTTTCTAAACTAGGACCAGAAATGTCAAGCTCTTGTTCTGCGAGGTGCCATGCCCTGCAGTCAAATCCAACCCAGGCTACAAGCACCTGCCCATAGGAAAGGTAAAACTAATTGCTTGTTGGATTGGATCAAGCACCTTTCAGCAACAACCACTTGCAGGCATTTCTTCCCTCTTTCTCAAAAACCCATGTGGCAAATGGAGCTACCCCAGCTGCAAAAGGGATGGTAAGGATGGCAAGAGGTCTCCATCTTATGAGTGATGATATGATCAGATTTTAAAAGAGAAAAGGCTCTGACAGACAAATGAGCTCAAGGTTTTCATTTTGTTATTCCTGCCGTTTACCTGATATCATGTAGGATGTGCTTGTGAATAATCCATTTGTACAAAAATAACATCATTCCTCTTAGAAGTGCTTATTTTCCCAGTGATATCGGCAAGAAAGACGTTGTTTACTGTGTTTTCATTTTAAACTTGCTTCACCACAGAGTGTATTAGACTCTGCTGGAGAACCATGTAATCTCTTATTACTGAACTCTTTCTTTTTCTCTCCCTGTCTCCTGCTAAGTTTTGTTATGTTCTTCGCCATGTCATGTCTGAAATTAGACTGAAAACATTTTGGGAAAGCAACTGAATTACCTGATCTTTATCAGGAGATACTCTGAGAGAACATAAAGCTCTCTCCAAAATAAAGTAAAAATAACTGCAGCAGCAGCTGGAAATGAGGAGAAAATATCAATGCAATAAACATTCCACAAGAGTGACCAGTTTTTTTAAAGCCCTACAAGAACATATTTGGTTACGGCAATGTTCTTGCATGATAGCAGGAGGCTTTTTAGCTATTTTGCACATACTCGAAGAAAGTATTGATACCATAACTTTTCTCTGTGTACTTAGATAAGATGTGCCTGTAGCATATAGAACTGGGAGGTATCCTATGTATAGCCATTCTTTCCTGCCAACACTGCTTCCTACTTCTTCTGACCTTCATGGCTCAGAAGTAAAAATTAGGTCTCTAAATCATTGCTATGATACAAGTATTTTTGCTTGCCTTGGGAGGCCCAGGAGTATAGTTTAGCTAACCTGCCTCTCACCACCTTTGTGGGTCACGCTAGAGTAGCATCAGTGCAAAAAAGAGAAGCTTCGAAAGCAAAGGGAAGACTGAGTTTATAGAACAGAAAACAAAGGAGTAAGCAAAAATGAACATGAGAATGCATTTTATAGAATAAAGAAGAGCAGGTGGAACATAGAAGATACAGTGTGGAGGTGACAATTGTAAATAGCCATTATTTGGGGAGCAACACGTAACAATGAGAAGAGAGATTACAAGAAATTGGAATTACATAACTGAAAATTATACAACATAAAAACATCATTTGTCATTTTAATCACAGGTCTATAAGGACCTAATACTAAATGCAGTTTCAGCTGCTTTAGTTAGAGAGATACGTAATAATCCTTATGAGAATGCACATTTTAAAACTCTATAAACAGTGATAGCATGAAAAAAAAAGAGAAATGCTATAGTATTTCTCATATATCTCTCTCTATATATATATCCCCTGCCACTTTCAATCCTACAAAATCCTTTCCAGCCTGTCATATTTACTCCTCAAGTTTGAGAAAGAGTTAGACATTTATCACAAAGTGTGTGTTAAAGTATCTCATAAACTCTCAGCGCCAGGTACTAGGAGAACAGGATGTCTTCCTAATGAGGGGAAATGTAGAAACACAGCTGAGAGAGAAAAAAAGCTGTATCACATTTAGTCTTTTCTATGAAGAGAAGAATAGAAAAGAAGGAAAGGAAAGAAAGGAAACAAAAGCAAGGGAAGAAATTAAAGGAAAGAGAGAGGGGAGGGGAGGGGAGGGG
>NW_009189096.1:0-854 GCF_000690835.1 Fulmarus glacialis | reverse complement strand
TGGGCTGAGAGGTGAAACGTGGGGCCGTGGAGCACGCAGGGGAGCGCGTCTGCAGCACTGACCTGAGTTAGTGATGCTCTGCCTTGTAACAGCCCAGCAAAGCTGCGGTGCCCGCAGTGTCCCCAAAAGACATTCCTGCGCAGATGGGGAGCGGCAGGACGGCGGGATCTGCTGAAAAGAGATGAAAGGAAAGCCCCAAAAAGCAGCAACGGCCATGGATGTTTAGAGGACAAACCTCCCAGCCCAGCCTTCTCTCCATGAGAAATTTCCCACCCAGAGACCCCATCCTGCTGGAGCAAGCCTGACGTTCACACCCCGTTTCCAAACACAGCCCCAGCGTGCTCCGGTGATGGCTCCGCATCACACCGGCACACGCATGGTGTGTGTCAGACCACGGCCACGCACAGGGGTGCACCCACGCACCCTGCCCGCTGCGCCCAGCCACCACCCCTCACCTCATTTGCATGCGGCAACCTCAGCTGCAACTTAATAAGGAGAAGGTGATTAGAGAACAATTATTCCTATTTTCTTAGAAGATCTAAGGGGCATCAAATGAAATTACCCAGCAGGAGTTGTAAAACAAACAGAAGGGAGTGCATTCCTTGCCAGGCAGCCAGCCCCGGGCGCGCATCACCATGAGATAGATATGGGGACGTGTGTTTGAAGGGTGGCACTGAATGGATGGGAGAAAAAACCCCGCAAGAGGCCTCTGTTGCCTGCTCACCAGGACCGCAGCTGTGCCGGGGATGCGGGAAGCTGGGGTGGGGGGATCCCCCTGTTTCTGGGCAGGGTACCGCTGCAGTGGGGCTGTCGTGGCATCAGGTGGCATCTCCATGTCCGTTGTCTGAAGGGCA
>NW_009189095.1:33231-43012 GCF_000690835.1 Fulmarus glacialis | reverse complement strand
ACAATTTAAAAAGAGTTGAAATGTTCAAATATGTTTGTAAATTCTGGGTTTGAAGTAACTTTTAAACAAGATGTTTCTGACTACTCTGACAAGTACAGAATTATAACTCCTTCTAACAGGTCTAAAGTATCTATAGCATAATAATGCAAAATAAAACACAGGTCTGGAATAACACTTCTCTCTGTGGTGAATAGTTCATTAGGTCTTGTTATGTTTCAATAACCTATATCCCATTAATTCACTTACATTTTATAGACTCTATACATAGATTGAATGTATGTAATTTGTGCTTGTGGCTATTTCTGTCAAGACGAAGTTGGCAGATCCTTATGCTGTGATTAGCGTTCTGTATTTCAAATGTCTGCCAGCAGGTGGTCAAAACCATCAGCTCATAAAGGAACTGGTCTGCCTCTGTTACTGGCTCTTGCTCAAGGACACAACTTGTGATTTGCAACACAAACCTCATGATAACCATAGAAACAAAGCAATTCCTATGTGCAGAGAGGGTTTTCCCCTACCTACCTCTCTCAGCTAGTGGCAAGCGTGTATATCTTACCCTTACATGTTCTCGAGGCCTCTCTGGGTACGGTTACACTGCCCGCTGGTGCAGCAAGCATGGGGAAGGGCTGGGGTACAATTTGCTGTAATGTGTTATGGCTCTGGGGCTGTATGACCACATCACGCCTTTACCAGTAATGAGGCTCCCTGTCTTAAGCCCACAGCGTGCACGGGTAGTGTGGTGACTGCTGGAGGACCCTGCATCCACACAGGCAGTGAGCCTGTCCCCAGGGCACCCCGGTGCGTGACCTGACTCTGATCCCACCAAGGGAGGGACTGCAGGACTCCAAGTATAGATGCAGGGGAAATTTACCAAAAAGAGCCTCTCCAGCACAACAACTAACTCATGTAAACAAACCCTAAGAGAGCCATGTGGTGGTCTGTCTGAAAGTATGCTTGTAAAGGAAGACTACAAAAGAATTAGGAACTAGGGCACCCCGGTGCGTGACCTGACTCTGATCCCACCAAGGGAGGGACTGCAGGACTCCAAGTATAGATGCAGGGGAAATTTACCAAAAAGAGCCTCTCCAGCACAACAACTAACTCATGTAAACAAACCCTAAGAGAGCCATGTGGTGGTCTGTCTGAAAGTATGCTTGTAAAGGAAGACTACAAAAGAATTAGGAACTGGCACCTTTTTAGGAATTGTTAAAAAACCCAAGCATCTCTCAAAATAGATTTTATTCCTTAGCAATTTTGGGAAGAACATGAGTCCAGATTTGAGTTCAGCCCGGAAGTAAATCTATGATCATTTAATGATGAATAATGCATGTTTTCACATCAAAAGACAACAGAACATCGCATAAGCTTGTATTAGTCCCCAGTCTGGTGTCAAGAAATGCTGTGATGTAACTGCTTTAAAGCAAATGCATGCCTAAGAGAAAGTACTCACGAAGCTACTCACTGTTGGGTTTTTTTTCAATAAAAGATTATTTCTGCTGAGGCCAGATCTTCCATCCATTACCTCACTCTATTTTCTCAAGTTCTATTTTCTTGTCGCCCATGTCCCGTATTGCCTGCTTTCATATGTATGGAAAAGTCAACTGGTCATGCTCACTTCCTCAAAGAAGTGCCTGGGCAGAAAGAACAGGATGAGGTTGATAATCCAGCATATGTGGAGTGGCACTTGGCCTTTAAATCCAAAAAGGGAGCCTCTAACACAAAGCAAATGAGAAGTGATCTTTCTGCAAAACTTGAAGTACACCTCTTCCTCTGGCTCTTAAACTGCTAATGTGACCTGAAGCCACATGTAAGTGCCTTCCACGGAGAAGCCACCTGAGTGAAAAGCAGGTGAACAAGATGAGTCACCTGTTGTCGCCGCATGTTCCAGTCTTGACTAAGCCTCCACTCTCTACCAGTGATAAGAAACAGGAACAATCATGTGAGATAAAAGTGCCAAAGATGAAATAGAAGTTCAAATGCTACTTTTTTACAATATCCGGACACCACCAACTATTTTTTGAAGTTTTTATTGATTCATCTGCAATAATAATAAATGATGCAATAACAGTTTTAAACTTCTTAAGGGTAAACACTGACTTGTCACTAGGATAGTGAGGAGACTTCACTGGATTTCAAAATCTACTGTGTATACTTCATCAGTCACCTGTATGTTGTATCTCTGGAAAGAATCTACGTTACCATGGAAAGGGTGAAACAAGAAGAACTCCTGCACAGCAATGCTTCTTTAAGCTAAGCCAACGTGCACATCTTTGTATGGTGATTCACTGTGGGGACCTGAGAAGCAAGGAGAGGTCACAGTCCATTGATCTGCCTAACACCAGTGTCCTAGGGATAGCTATGCCCATCATGACTAGATTAACATGGTGCAGTAATTTAGCTCAGTCACAGAATTGCTTGGATAGTCATCTGTTCAGTTATATATCTGTAGGTTTATGCTTTTAAAAAAAAATCTATAGACACGACATAGACTGATTCCACCCAACTGTAACTTTGTTATGAACATGGAGGTGCACTCAGGCCAAGAACCTGCAAGTTACCTGATCTGTTTCCAAGTTTACACCTAAATCCCTTGCAATTTCTGATGGCTAAGCAATTGCTACAATCCACTGTGCTTGGTTTTATTTTCAGTGAGAAACGAGTCTCTGGATGTATTACGTACCGTTTTCAGAAGGGTACATTTCACTGGAGTACTTCTGTGCCAAGTCAATGGTTTGGGACAGTCCATCAATGCAAAATGCCTTATGTGTGTAAGGAAGACCAGCACTTCACTGCAAGCACGGAACGACTATGGGATTGCTTCAAAATTGCCCAGCCATTTTCCAGCTCTTGGTCTGAGGTTCAAAACTTTCCCTTTTAATCTTTTTTTTTTTATAAAAATGTCATATAGATGTCGATGAAACACTATTGCTTTGTGAAAGCTGCCATTATTCTTAGACAATAACAAGCAAGAAAATGTTTATCTTTTCCCCACATTCTGGAGGCTTCATTAATATAGACAGCTGAGATCTTCCTGGGTAGCAAATAATCATATTAATTAATGAATGTGTGAAACAAAATACTGAGAAAGCATACACTTGAAGGGACTATTCATGTGTATGAGTGCCTGTAACTCCAACGGAGACAAATGGGAGATGCACATACAAACAAAAGGGAGAATACATTCACCACGCTGGATGGAAAAAGGCCAGCCTGGAACAGAGCGGAATGCATAGGGGGATTTAAAGCAGGATTACAGATGGCTGTGGCAACTGCTCTCAATAAATTATAGTTAGATCAAAGAAAAATAGAATGCTTTGTTAAGAGATTAACAAGTGCCGTTCTCAAATGTACAGCTGTAATTAAAAAAAAAAAATTACATTTTTAACCCCTTACTCAAGGTATTATGTTTTTTTTCTAGTTTTATTTATGAATGACTTCTGGCACCCAGGGATAAAGACAAACAGCTTTTTCAGTGTCTTCACCGACACCAAATAAACACACAATCATTATTTTTATGCATGCACCAACAGTTCTGATACGGGACATGGGCTTGGTGGTTGGGTGGTGTCAATTTTGGAAAGACTAGGTGACATGCTGCAGCAAAATGGCAAAGAGATAATCAGGCAGCAAGGCTGCTGCTTTCCTTGAGTTGCTAGCTAAGTATTTACCAACTTGTAATAAAGAAGAGAAAAGCAAAATTGGATTTGCTTTCATCTATTTTCTAGAACCACTTCTTGCCCTAGAACATAATGAACACATGCACACTACTGCTTATGCAGCTCAGTAAAAAAAGTAGTTCGTTGAAAGGTCAGTGGAAAATTAAGCAGTAAAGTCATAAGTTACTACAAATGTGAATGTCCTTCCATCATCTTATATGAAATGTGAAGGTTGTTTCTTTTTTTTGTTAACTTACAGCTAGCGTGGGAAGATGGATTCTGACTGTTCCCCTTCAGCATCAGAAAAGTGGGCAACCCAACACACATTCTTCAGTGGCTCTGGGACTGCAGCTGCTTCCGAGCAGAAAGGAAAGGACTTCTCCAAATCTGAGCATTTTAATGCTGCAGTTGTCTAGAAATTATGTCTTTGGAAAAATCACCTTCACGTGACTATTCCACATTTCTGAAAAATTTGTTCAGACAGTGAAAGTAAAATCTGGCATTACAGCCTAATGATTTCATATCCAGGAACTGCTTCATCTACACATTTTTCATCTGAAGGTAAAAAATCTACCATGTTCTCCCACTAGTTCCTGGCTGTGCAAATCGTAAGTAGAAAGTCCTCAGCACTTGCAAGGAGCATTTAGTAGTTGACTTTCTCAGTCAACTGGCACTGACAGTTCTAATATTTTACTTGGAATTAACTCGTGGTTCAACATGCTGGAGGTCTGCTTCATAGCTATATGTGTTCCTGTGAATGACACTGTAATGCCTTGAGAGCTCATTCTACCAAACATTCATTTCCGATGAGAAGACGCTTTCATCCTCTCATCAACAATTTATGGTTGATATAGAATGTGGTGCTCTTCCTCCCTTAAAAATCCCTAGTGAAAGCAGCATCATTTCCAATTTCATCAGCACTAAGCTATACAATTTTCCATGAAATCTGAGGCATTAAGCTGAGGGAAGCATGGATGCATACTCTTGGGATTCATTTCTTCAAGTTTTACTAGAGGTGGTATCACGGATTCAGTGTTTGAAGCCCCTGTGTTTGTGCTTCTGGGATAGAGGCTGCCCATAGCAGTAGCCCTCAAAAATTAAATGACCATTGTAGGTCATAAAATACACCAATAGTGTTCTTATTGCTGGGTAGACATTCAAAGCACATGGCAGTGCTTTATTCTGGCTCTTTTCAGAATATATTTTTTCTCTTGTTGCTGATTTATTGATTGACTGACTTTTGATCAAAGCAACAATTCTTATATCTCCCATCTGTTCAGGTTTCTAGGTCACCTCGTAGGGATTTCTGATGGGAGGTGAAAAACGTCATATACCTCTCAAGTGAATCTTTTTTTTTCCCCCCTCAAAAGAGAGGGAAAAAATTTCTCCTGATTTCTATGATCAAACACTAAAAGAGGAAACCCCAATAGGAAATTGCAAGGATAACCACAAATTCATCCGTCCCTGGCTACAAACTCAGCAGTCTGGCATGCTGAGCAAGCATGTGCAAATGTAAGAGTTTGACTGTGACTGTGTGTTTGACCTCGGACAAATAAGGCTCAAGAACATTGAAAAGGAAAGGAAGTTTTTCTAGACCTATTTGGGCTGGAAATCAGATAAAGCTGTTGTCAGTCTGAGATGTCCTATACTTCCTCACTTCAGGAAAGCCGGGAACTCAGTGGAATTTAGATGGACATGCAATGTTTCAATATTTCTCTTCCACTTTCTGCCAAAACTAAGAATTGCAGAGAGACTTTATGAAGAAAACAAAATAACTAGCCAAAACCGTGCTATGTTTCACAAGCTGCAGTTTCTTGGCAAAGGTCCGGGTGATTTCTTATTTCCTCCAGACCAGTTCTCCCACTCGTGCTACTAAGCGGGAAAGCAATGCCCTTTCCTCTCCTCATCATGCAACGTGATATAAAAGCATAAGGTTACTCAACAGAATGGAATGGCCACTTGCTTGAAATAAAGACAACACAGTGGTCTGAATCAGTGTCAGAGAAGGCAGTGGCCTCTTCTTTCCATGCAGATTGGAACATCACCGAATGTATTCAGTTCTGCGGTCGCCTAGTAAGAACCCTTGGCCATCTGAAAAGTTGGGCATATATAAGTGAGAATGCCCTTCAGTGCTCTCGCTTTTTTTTTTTCTTTTATGCATCAGAAAAAGGAAAATATGTGTCTGTTTTTACATTTCTTCACCATGAAATTCAGTGTATCATTTGGATGAATGCTGTCCTGTATCCTCCCCCCTTGAAGCCCTGAGGGGAGGAAAAAGAAGGCTCTCCCTAGTGTTTCTATCACGTTATAGTGAGAACAGCCTATCCCTACAATAGCTTTGGCACACAGATGGTCTAGAAAGGCATGAAAAAAAAGGCAAAGCTCATACAAAATTTCTTACAGGGTATGCGAGTTAGATATGGGCAGAGTATGGGCTTAGTACAGCCTCAGCAAGAACTGGCTAGTCACAGCCTAGTGACCTTTCTAGCTCCTTAGTTTGGATAACAATAGATCTTTTGGGGAAAAGGCCTACCCATGGTCTCCTTAACCAACTGGCTTCACTGTGAAGATGCCTTTGCTGAGAGAAAATAGCTATGGGGAAAATTTCTGGTATTTTCTCTTGTGAAATAACAACTTACTAAAACTAGTGCCTGCAGATGAATACATTGCAGTTTGCAGGCCCAGAGAAACCAATTTAGATCATTCACTCCTCTTTCCTCCTTTTTCATGCATTCCCTACATTTCCTCCTGACATAAAACAGAATACAGAAATCCCATGCCAAAGTGTCGTAACAGACTCCTGTAAAACTTCTGTGTGTTATAGAAAGGCACAAGGTTTTTTCCAAGTTCATCATCTGACATACATTTGCCTCTGATTATGATACTTCAGAGGAAAAGGTGGTTTGGGGTTTTTTTTTGTTTGTTTTTGGTTGGTTGGTTTTTAATTACTCTCTTCTCTAAAATTAAACTCAAATTGCATTTTTAGTATATGCACTGTACCTGCAACAAATTGGTAAAAAAGAGAAAATTGATTTTTCCATCTGTGTTTGCAGTCACAGAAATACTTACCCTCTAGCCCCACGAGGATGACCAACATAATATGATGTAATGTAATTCCAAAGTTGCATCAATGCTTTTCCACCCTCACTGGTATTATGGCAATCAAAGGAGATATTTGTTAAAAATAGCTTGGATACAAATCCAGTAGTATCTCACTGCCAATGAAACCTCATCTCATGGAAAGAGGGGGGTGGGGGGAAGCTTTTCAGCAGATTTATGCATTTACATTTTAATTGCAATATGTTAAAAGCAAAAAAAAAAAAACCAAACCCACAAAAGGGTTGTTTTTCTCCAGGTAATAGCGATTTTCAAAATCTCCTCAACCTGTTTCTAACATTAGAGAGGATATGGTTTCAATAAATAAGAGAGAGGCTGCTATGCCTGAGTGCACGTATTATGCCAGTGTTGTGACATACTATTGTTTTGCTAAGAGATTACAAAATCAATGTTCTATGAAAACATTCTCATATTTTTAAGCAAAATCCATCCGATTCTTTCTCACCTTGATTCCCTGAGGTCCCTTTTATTCACATGATGCAGGAATCTCCCTGAGGCAGAGCATCCACTTGGGTTGCATCCAAAGGTCTCACAGGCCAGCCTCAGTGCCAGTAAAGCAGAGAAGCTCCTTTTTGTTTTTCCTTAGCTCCCAAGATATTTTGACTGCCTGAAAATGATGAAAGAGAACAACAGACAGGCTGACCTGCCCCAGTTCCAGGAAAACACGGGGAGGGAAGGGTTAACCAAAGCTTTATCAAGAAAGAATTGGACACGTTACATGCAACGAATGCCAATCCATATGGCTGGATGCAAAGCAGATCTTTTTAAACAAGTCTCTTTCCACAGGATGAAAGGTCTGGTTGAGAGTAGCATTCATGTTAATGCAGTTTACTTGGGTCTTGCCAAAGCATTTCATTTCATGGCATATGTTGGTATGATTAAAAAGCACGCATTATATGGAATTAAAAGGATGCACTTTGGAAGAACTAAAAGCTGGCTCACTGACAGATCGCAAAGTGGTGAGAGTAACGAGTGGAACTATTTCCAGCAGATTCCCACAAGGATCAGTTCCTGGTACAACATCGTTTAGTATTTTCATCACGTGTCTAAACAATGATGTAAAATCAGTCCCAAGATGGTCGGGGGCTGGAACACTTACCGTGTAAGAAACGGCTGGGTGAACTGGACTTGTTCAGCCTGGAGAAGACCAGGTTTCAGGGAAACTAAGAGCAGCCTACAAGGAGGTGACAAAGAAACCAGAGCCAGGCTCTTCACAGAGGTTTATGGGAAGAGAATGAGAGACCATGACCATAAATTGAAACAGGGAAAGTTTCAACTGTATATAAGGAAAAAAAATCACTATGAGGATACTCTGGCATTGGGTCAGGATGGCCAGGGAGGTTATGAAATCTCTATCCTTGGAGGTTTTCAAGATCTCACTGGATGAAGCCCTGAGCAACCTTTCCTGAATTCAATTTTGACCTTGTTTTGAGCAGAAACTTGGACTAGACGACCTCCCAAGGTCCTCCCTGTTATCGCATGTTACGACTGTAATTTGGTCTATTCTGCCTGGAGAGCGATTTGGGAATCCTGTTAGATAACTACTTCAACATGTGCTGTAATGTAACGCTACAGCAAAAAACAACGGCTGGATGTTATTGGGCCAGTGCTGGTAAGCATCCCCGCACAAAACTTGCCACCTTTGCAGAGTGAAATTCCCAAAATTGAAGCAGCCAGTTGCTCATGACCATCGCTCCCTCATGACCAGCCCAGGACGTCTGAAGGTACTGCTGCTTGACCGAGCCCTCCTGTGTCTCCTGAGCTGCTACTTTTGCTATGTAAGTGGAGAGAAGGACAACTAGGAAGTGGATTTTTTCTGCATAAACAAGGAACAGTCCTGTGCATGCTATGCGGCACTTCAGAGGGATGTTTGTATCACCCAAAACTATAGCATCCCCTTACATTTACACAGCAAAAAGGCATTGCACTACTGGGATGAGAGGGAGCACTTAGGAGCTTTCAGGCAAAGATATAGCAAGATTCAGTAACTGGAGGCTTTAAGTTAGACATGTGAAATTAAAAATAAAGTTAAAAAATGTCACAGCTTCTCTGGAGTGAAGCTGAATTCTCACTTGCTGCCAGTCCAAAGCACTGGCTATGCTTTACTGCAAAGCAGTTGGTCAGCACAGGAACCTGTTGGATCATTACTCAAGTGACCAGAATTTGCAGGCGTGCTCTCACTGTAAGGATAATAACTTCTACTGCAGGTCTCTACTTTAAGCACTTTTCCTTTCCTGACTGACTTGGAGTTGTTCTGGAATATTTACAAATGGCTGAAACCTTTTAGACAACTCCACATTGATACAGAAAAGCCGTTTTGCAGCAGCTGAGGGAATATTGTACTTCCTTGACCACACAAAAATGTAATCAGAGGTTACGTGAACAGAGCATCAGCACAGGCGTGCTGGAGCAGCAGGACCTTGACCTGCACTGCTGACTCGGAAAGCCAAGGAGGCAGTAGATAAACCCATTTGACCACAGATAACAACTCTTCTGGTGTGTTTTGCTGCACTTGCTCATTTGCACTTTGAGCAAATGAGACCCACTTCCTTGACCACACAAAAATGTAATCAGAGGTTACGGAAACAGAGCATCAGCACAGGCGTGCTGGAGCAGCAGGACCTTGACCTGCACTGCTGACTCGGAAAGCCAAGGAGGCAGTAGATAAACCCATTTGACCACAGATAACAACTCTTCTGGTGTGTTTTGCTGCACTTGCTTGTTAACTGAGACCCATTACGGTGAATTAGCCAGATTCACATCTCGTACAAATGCCGTCATGATAAAGCTCAAGGCCTCAGATAAATTCAAATTCCTTGTTTTTAAATAGAAATCACAGTATTTCTTTTTCTATTATGTGAAATCCCCAACCCTAACATCATTTGAGAAGTGGTTTTTTTAAGCCCTACAGTAAGTGATGCAACTATTGACTCATTGCTGGTTTGGGTTTTGACACCAGAGGACTATGCTGGCCAGACCAGCAACCTGCCAGACTATGACTTCTTTGT
>NW_009189095.1:0-33219 GCF_000690835.1 Fulmarus glacialis | reverse complement strand
CGGAAGAAATCGAATTATAGCCTCATCCTTTAATTTAATAATTTCTCATATTGTAATTTTGTACTTAAAACTAACTTTATATTCTTAGGTGAAAAAGTTTTGGGTTTTTTTTCCCTAAGGAGACAACGTGTTTCTCTTTAGCAGTTTTATACACAAAAATATACATTGATAAGAAGTCTCCGAGTTGCTCTAAACAGATGACGTAGCAATTCCCTGATCACTTTAGAAAAAGCAGACAGACATATATATCACTATGTTGAAAAAGTTAGAGCATGAGTGGTATAATTTGCATATTATAGTTAACTCAGACCGAAACTGCTTTTTGACAATAAGTATCAAAGAGTATATGTTAGACAAATAAATATTAGACAAATAAAAGTGTTTCCTGCCTTTTATGAAAAACAAACAGCTAAAAAAGAGGAGGAAACAAATACAGTTCTTGCAATATACTATTATTTACTGCTCTGTTATATGCAGATATATGTAAGGCATACTGGATACTCACACATACTGAGAAATAAACAAGCCATTACACACCTACAGATCACGAATCCAGGAGGAGTAAGCTATGGGTTACTGCTCCTTATGTGTACCTTGGGCATGAATTCATCCCTGACTGCACACACATGGAACATAGTTTGCTGGATTAATACCCTCTTAGGTGCATAACCACTCCCCAGCACTGATTTTTTCATACCTTTACTTATTTAGCAGCAGAAGACGGACAGAGACAGCCAGGCACAATGGCATTCCAAAGGGCAACATCTTCGGATGCAAGGACAGAGCCAAGGGCAGAGTGCTGGAAAATGTAAGATAGCTGAGTACAGCAGTGACGGCATTGAAAACATGATGGTAATGCACTCGACAGGAGGCGGCAATATCATCTGTATCACACATAATGCTTTCACTCTACCATAAACCTCTTTAAAAATTAGTTACAAAAGTTCTTTACACTATTCAGACACCTTCTCTTTTGATAGCAGGGAACAGGGTGTGCCATATAGTTTTCTCTCTGCCATGCTGAGCCTACTGCCCTTTTGTGTTTTACTCGAAGTTTTTTTGTGACAATATCCAATTGCCTTACACCTTGCAGATCATTGCTCTGCCCTTATCCTTTAGCGGAGTGGCAAGAGTTTTTCAGATTCCCGTTACACATCTCCCACTGACCATCTGCTATTACCACCTTAACGAGAAATCACTTGTTGAAAGGTGATAAGCGGTTACAGTCCAGCACAAGGTTGCAAGCTCATTATACGACTTCCCCCTCCAATATTAAGCAATAGCGATAAGCATCCATCCGAGAGTCTTAGCTGATACGAACCAGAGCATTTCTACTATTTCAACAGGGTTACCTTGGTTTGCATGACATTTAGCTTAAAAGCGTTTACCATTAGGCTAATTTAGATTCCAGCCTTTGGTTAAAGTGGGTTTCTGTGTGCCACCCTTTTCACATGGAAACTCAGGATAATCAAGGAAGGTTCTTTTCTATTCTTTATGACTCTTTTAGTCATCAGGGACAGGATGTTTTAAAGATAATTACTGAATTATCTCTAAACAAGCTGGGGTTTTTTGGTCGCACTCATGATGTGAGAATTGGGTTTGTGTTTCCCCTCAGAGCACTGAGGTTTACTGTAAAGCTACTCTGGCTCTGGATTTATGTACCATTTACAGAGGAAGATCTATCCACTTAAACCTTCCAGTTAGGTTTTGCTGAGTCAGTTTTACATACCAGGCTGTTTTAAAAAAAAGAAAAGCGAAAAAAAAGGAAAAGTAAGCTTCAAATACTATGGGACCAGAGGTATTTCACAGCTTCTTAAACAGTTTTTGTTCTTAAAGCAAACCCCTACATTTCTCTTCCTGCATCAGGTCTCCGCTGTGATCTGTTTCCACTAAACCAGAAGCAGTCTTTGCAGCCGTCCAGTTAGGGCTGTGGATTTCAAGACAATCTCCCAAATAAGTGTCACAGAACAAAACAGACCGAGATAAGCTGTTACAGCACATTTGTAAACAAGAAAAAGCCAAACCGAGCTGCCTGTTATCATAGAGACATATAGCAGGAATACAAAACTGCTGTGAAAAAAAGCCCGGCAGTGTGATTCAGGACATAGCACTCTGGGGGAATGATATTGTGGCTGTACTTAGGTTTGGAAAAAAATATTCTGAGAGGTTCTCTTGCTGCCACATACTCTATTTTAGTTCTGGGGCTCATCCTCTAATGTCATATATATTCTGAGTAGTAAAGGAACCACCTGATGTCCAGCTTCATTTCAGGGAAAGGGAGGGCATAGGTATGATGGGCACTAGAAGACAAGTTTGGATGTACTCAGATTACTGGGAGATAGTTCAGAGGAGAGACACCTTGAAAGGTCAGTGTCAGGAACGCAGCATGCTAATGATGCTAATGATACAAACAACACCCAAGATAGTTAGCTCTTGATTTGGTGAAGCACTTACGTACATGTCATACTTGAAGCACCTAAGCAGTTGTATTCATTTCAGCCAGGATGCCTACAGCCAGGCTTATACCTCACCAGACAGGAGCTCCAAGCATTGCAGAATGACAGAAACTGATTTTTCTTGGCATTTATCCACACTCTTTAAATGCAAAGATTAGTGCATCTTCCTTTTATAAAATTGCCTTCTGCTGGTGTTCATTCTTCTGCTTCCAGGCTAGTCTGATTCACGGCACAAGAAAAGCTTTTCCAAAGGACTCAGTAACTCCTTTTCCCCAAAACACAGACGTCATCTGTATATATTTGACTGTATCCCATCTTATCTCAAAAAATGGATAAATCACTTCTGTGCCCCTATTCTCTCATATCCAAAAGGAAAATATTGCCTGAGAAAACAGTATTAGTTTTACTTTTTTTTGGCATAATAGGACATAATTTATTATTCTGCTTATGATCACTGACAAAGTCCCAGAAAAATGCAAAGCTTTGCTGATTGTAACTTATCATGTCATAGGCCCTTTTAGCACCAGAGACATCATTCTGGCTTAGTAATCCCTTCAGAGAATTCCTTCCAACAAATATAGATGACTTCCATCATGACGAGAAAAATCCTTTCCCCTAAAACTGTTTATCACCCAAGAATAAATAGCAATGAAAAGAATGGCTTTCCGAGACTTAAGGGATCATAATCCGTTTATCAGGAAGATACTACTACAAGTATTGTACATAAGCCACTTACTCTTTTCAGTGTCTTACAGTCATCTGAATGTCAGTTTAAAATAAAAAAAATAAAAAAAAGAAGATGAAGTTATAATGCTATATCAACAGACAGCTGTCCTAGTGGGCACTGGGAACACAGAATGACTCGCATTGCTGAGCCGTGCAGTCATTGCCAAAGGAATGATGAGCTCACATTTCACGCCGATTCACATACTCGGTGTGGTCAGACTGTGAGGCTCACCCTCCCTCGGCCAACTGACGCCCCCCGCCCTGCCTCGACACCAGATCCCGCTCGTTAACATGTCTGGAATGAGCGCGAGCCTACCTCTCAGCTGGCAAGCCCAAGAGGCGTACTTGGATTCCCAGGTTGGAAGATTATCTCATTCAAGCGCTGTTCTCCCAAAGATATATAAGCAAAGCTAGCGTGGTGGTCCCTGCAGAGCTGGCTCGAGCACCTGGGAGTTTCAGCCATACAGGAGTACAACCTTCAAACGCTGGCAAATATGATGACGATGAAAGTAGAAGAGCTGGTACGTACAACCTTCTTTCATTTATTCATAATTACTTTTCTTTGTAGACTGCCATTATACCAGGCAGAGGGAGACAACCTTTGTGGATCACTGAGGTCATCTGGCAGGTTACCAGCACTGCTGTGCGCTAGGTGCAAAACCTGTATATACTGTAGGTTAGCCTACTATATTCTCACTTTAACTTTTCCTTGGGAAGGAGGCTCACCACTGATACAACTCCATAGCTGTTTGGATTTTGCATCAGAACATAGTTCACCAGGAAGAAGAGACTGACCAAAATTTAGCTATGTATTTTCCTTTGACCTTGATTTTCATTTTAATTTTTTTACAAGCTATTAAGTTTATGATCACACCGAGTAATTCCAACCCAGAAAGGGACTGAGAGGAGGTATCAATGCAAAGAAACCAAAGTATTTTTCAAATCTAAACTAACAGTTTAGTATAAATATTATTTTCTAATAATAAACTAACAGTTCCTACACCCACTGCTGTTCATGGCATAACAAGTCTTTGAAAAATAGTGTCTAAACTAGACCACAAGTAATGGGACATTCCACTGCAGAGTTTGGACTAAGAATATCTGATTGATCAATAAACTGGGAAAACAGGAATTATCCAGTAAAACCCTGGAACATCACACAGAAACCACTTTTTTTCCCTGATGGCTATGTTAAGATGCAACTGCCATACAGCCTAACTAGTTAATGCTGCCTTAAATTCTTTGGCAAGGCCCCGGCAGTTTCTCTAGTGTTAAACTCTATAACAAACACAATTTTACAAGGTGATTGAATGAAAAGGCAGTCTAGGACACATGAATTTACTGAACCACTCTCAAAATACACAACAGCCACTACTAAGTTTAACAAGTTATCTCTTTGTACACACTTAATCGAGCATCAGAAATATTTCCAAAAGCTATTGAAAGCTGTGCTGCTGCACAGCATCACATAGCTTCTGCGCAGGAACTACCTTCTGCTATTTTGCCGAGTGCTATAAATGGGGACTTTGGTACTGACAGTGATGGGTAAAATCAGCCTTGAAATTACTCAGCAACCTGATTTAACTGCATTGGATGCGTTTCGTTAAAACTGCAAGGTCCCAAGGGAGAAAGCCTCTCCTCCCACTGTACCTGCTCAGTTCCCCTGCTCAACACTCGCAGGGTGCTGGTGGCTGGTCGGGGTGGCTCTTTCCACCACGGCCTGTTACAGCCTTCCGAAGACTCTGGACATGCTGGCGAGTGAACAAACAAGAAAACCCCGAACAAAAAAGATGCTCTTCCCAACTCACCTGCTTTTGTCAGTACAGCAGCACCTCGGCCCCAGCCAAGCAGGGAGTTCGACTGTGAGGTGGCCTCATGGATCTTGACCCAAGCCCCGAAGATGCCAAGGTGGGGGGTTGCTGTGTGGGTGCAGGAGAGGTGCCTGCAAGCAAGATCGTTCTAGCCATTCGCACAGACAGTTAATCCAGGCACAGGCTGAATGAGGTCTGCACTCTGTCTGTCACACACTCCTAGAGCAGGACAGGAATGACATGTAATTAGCCTCTAGGTAATCCATGTTCCCGGGGGTGGCTACTGCAGTCATGAAACTGCTGCTTGTGTTATACCACGTTTGCTTTTACAGGTGACTGGGAAGAAAGCTGACGATAAAGAGACTGGCAGCTTCCTCCCTGAGGACTTCAAAAATGGAGAGTATGAAGCTGCTGTAAGATTAGAGAAGCAGGAGGACCTGAAGACAGTCTCTGAACACTCACTGACCCGAGGTGATCTGGCTTATGAGAAGGAGAAAAAACTAGAAGCAGAGGTAGGCTCTTAGGTTTTGTGCTTGGCATTTTATCATCCTGTGTGCACTTTCTGCTGCAGCCCTTGAAGTTTTGCCTCTTTCTAAATTAGAAATACATGCATGGTGAGCTAGATAAACCCTTGGGAGATCATTACCAAAGGAGGCTGGTCTAAAGTCCATTGAAGGCCATGGAGATCTGCTGACTCCTGTAGCCTAGGGATGCAGGCAGAATGCTGTGAAGCAGAACCCCAAACTCCCACTATAATGTCTGACCAAAACCCTGGGGGCTCCCTCCTGCCCAGAGTCACCTGCTGCTAGCTGTCAGTAAGGGGGGAACCAACATAGCCAGTAAGACACTTTCAGCTTGCACGCCTAATGGCAGCCACCAAAAATAACGAACCCAAGAAAGATGTAAGAGTGCATTTCTGAAGCCAGAAGCCGTTCATGGCCAGAAGCCATGAAAATATTTTATGAAAACACTGCATTATGCTTACTAGCACATTTGGGAAAAACAATTACACAAGAAAGTGATACTGGTCGACAGAAAAGTACCATTTGGTACTCCTGGAGCATGACATTTCTCCCTATATCCCTAAGAACTGATGCTTTTTTCCCCCAAAAATACAGTAGCCGTAACATCTTAAATTCTTTGGTGAATAAGCAACCAACTGGCCTAAAAATTTAAAGTGATTTGGGAATGAAAAAGTTTAACTAGCATAAGACTTTGTTCTGAAAAAAGAAGGGTGGGAAAGTGAGCCTCATGAATATTAAAATAAACACCATTGACCTTCACCTTCAACAGGGAGATCATGACTTGCTACAGAGGTTTTTTGAGTTCCTCCAAAACAGGGTCCTAAGAACCTTTTGGGTTTCCAGTTGATCCACAGCCCACTCAGCCAAAATAATTATTTTCCATTAAGTTAATGATCTACTGATCAAACCCTGAATGCAGAGAACAGTAAAAAGAAGCGGTGGAAATAACTTGAATAAGAATTCAGCTGAAAAAAAATGTATACCGTATGACAGGGTCTCACCAATTTATTTACCCTTAATGATACCATGAGACAAAATCTGTATTCACCCTGAGTTACCCCTTGTTTGTGAATCCCCCTTCCGAAGTCAAGGACACCTCATGGTACCTGGGACCTTGGCCCTCAGTTCAGGCAACACATTTGCCCTGGGTGTTAGCAGTGCCCCACACTGACTTCATGCAGGGATGCTTTTTACAAGCAGGCTTGAGGAAGTCTTAAACATTTATTGAACTGCCTCTCCAAAGATAATGGGGACATTCTTTGTAGTTTACCAAAATGTAACACTTGCTGGCTGAAATACTAAGATCGGTATAAACTTTGCTCTTCACTTAAGGGTATATTTTTCATCACAGAGGATTAAGTTACAGTAAATCAGGGGCTGCATCATAAAAGTAGTTGAAGAAAAAAACGCTTGGTGGAAGTCAGTTAAAACTGCAGGAGCCTTCCAGCCCTCATAAGCTGCACACGAGGTTTCTTAAGTTGTTGGGCCAGAAGGAACTACAGTGCTGCTCTGACTCCTGGCCTAACACAGACCAAAAATTTATGCTATCTATCCCACAACATATGGCTGAAGCAGAATTTAGGAAGAGGTCCAATGGTGTATGAAAAACTATAGATGATGTAGAATTTCTCACACACTTAGTAACTTATCCTGATGGTCAATTAGCCCTAGCTGTAAAAAAAAAAAAGACAACTTATTTCAAAGTTCATCCAGTCTTAACTGAATTCAGCTGAATAGTAGCACACACTGTCCTGCCACTCTGAAGGGGAGAGGTGGTCACACTCAGCTCAACTTACGGGCTTCCCTCATTTGTTTCAGCTGAAGAAGAAGAAATTAGAGGAGAGGTCAAAACTTGAAAACTTGGAGGATCTTGAAAAAATTATTGAGCTGAAGAAGAAGAAAAAATGCAAGAAAGTGAAAGCTCCCGTTTTAAAGGAACCCGAACCAGAAGTTATTGTAAGTTATTTTGAAGTACCTTCTTCTGGGAAAGCATTGATGGGGTTTTGTGCTACATGCATTTACGCCCTGTATATTTCTATCCATCAGACAGGACCAGTGGATATACCCACATTCTTTAGAGCTGCATTGGAGAATAAGTTGCCAGTAATTGAAAAATACCTGTCAGACAAAGGGGATCCAAATGTCTGTGATGAGGTACAATCTTCCTTCTTACTGCAAAGCCTGCTACAGAAGAGAGGTTATTACAGAGCAAAAGTAACTTCTACCACTAGGTTTTGTAGCTTCCACACTTTTGAGGAGGAAAAAGGGTGGGGGGAAGTAAGTAAACGCTGGAAGTTTGGTATGCTGAGTTTTCTAGTGATAATGGGGACATTGGGACCCTTCGAAGTAATATCACCTCAAAAGAATCTCTCTATTTAAAAGAAACCTGTTGGTGCCCAGAAGACCCTGATTTTCTGTAGCAGGTGGTCTTCCAACGCTACAGATGAACAGGCAAGAAATTTGTCTGCAGAATGACAAAGAAAGTGATGCTGCCTGCCCTCCCACTCCATAATGCATAAGCTGCATTTGCAAAACGCAGCGTAGCATGTTGGATGGGGGAACTCAACAGGCATCATTTTAAATTGGAATGCCATACTGCAGATATTTCTCATACCCTTTAAAATGCTGGGTAGGCAGCTCTCAGCTATCAGGATGCTATTAAAATTTAGCAGATTTCAGGTCTCAAAAGTATTAGCCTTTGAAAATGAATCAGCATAAAGTATGTATTTGCCATCATCCTAGGGAGGCGGGGAGAAAAGATTTAAAGATATGTCTTTGTGCCATATTTAATATCTGACTTTGCACTGTTTTAATTGCCAGTACAAACGCACTGCATTGCACAGGGCATGCTCTGAAGGACATCTAGAGGTGGTGAAAAAGTTGGTGGAGGCTGGAGCCCGGCTTGAACAGAAAGACATGGTATGCACATCAACTTACACTTCTTTCAAAAAACCGCTCATTGTTTTATAAGTGTCAAGAGAAGCGCTTACAGAAGTGCTTCTTATAGAAGAGGAGTATTAAAAGGCCTTACAGCGTCTTGTAAGTTTATCCTTAAAATAACACTGGGGGGGCGTCTGCCTCCCTTTGCCAGAGTGGTTGCTGGAAACCACAGGAAGCGGAGGAACACGTTGGCTGGCAGACTGCCACACACAACAAAGCCTAACGTAGGGTAAGAGAGCTGAGGCCAGGCCACCACTTCAGCCTGGTAGCAGGTGGTGGAGATACCACCGTCCCACGCATGTATCCAGGGTTCAGGGCAACGCGTACATTCTCCACTGGGATTTCAAGGCTGCGCTTGGGAGAGACCCCCGCTCCTCCGGAGCGCTGGCCACGAGGGTAGCGGAGTGTCAACGGCTTCTGCAGCTGTTTTTTTGCCTCTCTGCTCCCACCTCTTCGTCCCTTTGCTAAACAGTTGGAACCAGCCAGCCTTGCTCCCCCTCGCTTAACCCAGAAGCGCTCATGGAGAGCGTAAGAAACAGGAGGAACAACAGGCAGAGCGAGACCTTCAAGGGACATTCCACCCCTCCTGGCAGAGCTGAGCACAGAGAAACTGAATCTTGTGGGCGATTCACTAATTCATTTTGTGGATCTGCATAAGTTTGTTGTTTTTTTTTTTAAAAGGAGAACTATTCTTTCCCATGAGCTTCATTTTCTATGCATTTTAGAATCCAAAAGGCATTGAATAAAAAATACTAACTAGCACATACCAGCCAGAAAAATCATACCTGGCTGTCTAAAGACGACTTCTAAGTTCACAGAATGGATGAAACACATCTTCTCTCACAGCAGCGTTGCCAAGATCTCTGTCTTTAAGAGCAATATGCAGCAAGTGTGAAGAGTGAGAAACTTGCAGTACTAAAGAAATTAGGGCAAAATAAGAAAAGCTGTTACTAGAAACAACTCTGATCACGGTGAAGTGCTTTAGGTTAAATTGCATGAAAGTTATTTTGGATTAATTTAGAAATTTGATCAAAATGGTTTAATTTTTTTAAAATATAATGATGAATTAAATTACCTTCCCTTTGTTTTTCCTGCTGCAGCTTGAATCTACAGCCTTGCATTGGGCATGCCGGGGGGGGAACCTGGATGTTCTGAAATTCTTACTGGACAAAGGGATAAACAGAAATGCAAGAGACAAGGTATATGCTTCTGGGACTCCACAGCTTTTTAAATTGGAGATGAAAAGCTGACCCTTACTCCAAGTAGATAATTTTTGGTGGCCGTTCTTGAAGCGGTCTTTACCTGTTCCATGCCACTAACTGCTTCCTCCTCCCACCTCTCAGCTGCTCAGCACCCCTTTGCACGTGGCTGTGAGAACGGGTCAGTACGACTGCGGGGAGCACCTCATCGCCTGTGAAGCAGATCTCAACGCCAGAGACAGAGTAAGTACCAACAGCTTCTTACCTGTCAGCTATCAGGTAGCATCAAGCTGCTGTCTGCCTCCATAGTTCCACTTGCCTGTAAAAATCCCCGGCTACGTGGTTGGGGCTGGACCGCGGCGCTGGACCGGCAGGACTGACGCTGTGGTCCATGTCTCCTGCCTCGATGCACGACGCCGTGAGGCTTAACCGCTACAAAATGATCAGGCTTCTGATTCTGTATGGAGCGGATCTAACTATAAAGAACTGCGTAAGTAATAGCAAAAAAATGCAGTAATTCAAAACACGTTAGAATAAGTTTCCCTTCAGAGCAGTTTCACAGGTTTCAAGGCCAGCAGAGACTATTGTGAACAGACTTAATTAGATCACTTTAGAGTTAATTAAAGCAGAGCTGACACAGGGAAAGTATAACCTGGGGGAGGTCAGGGAGAAGAGGAAAAACCAGTACCTCTTCTAAAACCAGAACCCATCAGCTGCAACTTAAAACAACATCACATCTTTCTGTGATTTATTTTAATTACACGTATCATATATTGAAAAGATGTAACGTACAGACACTTGCTCTCTGCACAACTCCAGGGCTTCAACCACCACTGAGACAACAAAGATCTTAGCTTGTCAGAGAAATCTCCTTTCTGTTAAGCCCACAGCTGATGGTGAGGCCAAGCACTGCATCTGGATGACTGGCTGTTAACCTGACCATTGGGCAACAAACCCCCATGGCTCAGCAGAGCTTCAATTTAAGAAGCCCCACGCTTGACTCTTTGCTCATAGCCACCGCACCAGCAGCAGATGCGTTGCCGGAGCTCTGCGACCCCTTATTAAAACACAGCACATCACAGCTCCCTTTCCCCCAAACCCAAACCGAGCAGCAGTGGGATGGACAGTGAGTTTTACCAATGCCAGTCAATGTTTTTGATTGGCAATCAGTCAAAATTTAAGGGGGCAGGGAAGAAACCAGTCACTGCAGCACTTTGCTCTCCCTACTCTCTGCCCACGCTCCCCGAAGCAGGGTCACTCCCAGCATTATCCTTCATCAGGGTATGGAAACGATGAAAGGTACAGCCCCAAAGGCCAAAGACTTGCTCTCTCAGGCTTTGTCTGCACACAAAAGTTGCTCCTGTTTAATTTAGATGCGGTTCTCAACCTAATTAAACCAGTACAAACTCTTACCTGCCTGAATTCTCCATTAAAGAGAAGAGTGCCTTATTGAGGTTTCATCTAAATGTATTTCTAATCAGTTTAAACTAGATCAAAAGAAACACCTGCATGCTCTGCTAGTCACGGTATGCTAACACGGCTTAAACCCACTGAAACACAGGGAGATGTCATCTTGAGTCTGAACAGGGCTGGGACTAGATCTGTAGAGCAAAAGGACTCAGATCTCAGGGAGGTGAGGGTTAGTCTGACCTTGCACATGCAGAAGGGTCTCACATCAAGCAGATGCACTGTACAAATATTTAGGGAAGGATGAAGGACTCAGTAATCACTGGCTGAAATTAAATCTTGCTCCTCTGCTTTTTTAACCAGCAAGGGAAAACCCCTATGGATCTTGTTCTTCAGTGGCAGAACGGCACCAAAGAGATATTCAACAGCCTGAAAGACAATTCCTATAAGAGCGTCCATGTAGGCAAGTTCTGAAGAGAGAAACCAGACCACTCTCTTATTGCTGCTTTTAAATGCTTCATATGAACCTGGAAGAAAATAGCCCTGAACACAGTATTTTTATTGAAAATATTTATGGTACTGGATTATTTGAGGTACCTTCACTGAAAACTGCAAAACAAACATGCAAAGAAATTATTTTAAAAGGCAGGTTGAGTGTTAAAATTCCACTGGTTCTAAAATGGCTTTATTTATTACTATTTATTATTTATTTATTTAAAAAGTCATTTTTAATGATTCTCAATATTATTGTAGCTTTGTTTTTTATAGAGCTTTACATCCTAATGCAATCTTTGCTAGCAGCATAAATCCTGTTGTCTTAGATGGCACTATTTCCAACTACATGAGCAACTTCCCTCAAGCCTTCCAGTAGCTCTAAATAGCGAATACTTGCAACTGTTGCCTTGTCTCTGCTAAATTCTCACTATTAAAATACGTTAAATGAGTGGCGATATGTGGAAAAGCAATGGAAGAAGGTGTACTGAGGTGCCAAGTGGATTTAAAGAAGCAGTTGAGTAATGGCCTTTACACAGGGTTTGGCAATCGTGGTTGATAAAGAGCTGAAAGACAAAGCTCCAACCATCACGTAACCGTTTGGACTGCAGGATTCAGATGCAATGTTATGAAGGTGAGAGGAGACAGTATCAGGAATATGAATTTTTTCAAGCTAGACTACTATGAAGTCTGATGATTGAAGAATGCAAAAACAGATTATGTATATTTGTAAATTTGTACTGCTTTTTCTGTACATTTTGTACTGATCTATTTCAGATGAAATAAACAGAGTCATTCTTTTTATTTGCTGGAGTGCATTATGGAGCAGTGAGCATGCACAGGGTAATTCTGTCTCCCTTTAAAGAAAGCGCACATCTTGGCCTCTAAAATTCTTTAAAAAAAAGTCTCAGCTGCCTATAGCAGCTAGCCCTTGAGCTACCTCCCTGCCACTGTTAGATAAATGCCATCTCTTACTTAATTTTGTTAAATGGAAACAGATACACAAAAGCAGAAAGACAGTACTTGAGTAGCTAGTAAAACAAAGTTAGAGTTTTATTACTGAGTTTGATTTAAAATCTCAGTTTCTCAGCAAGTCAGTACATACCATGTGCAGCACGAGACAGCTTCAGCTGTCCAAGCCAAGAAAGACACCGAGTCCTGCTAGGAAAGGCAGGCAGCTCTCCCTTTGCTTTAGCAGAAGCAGAAGAATCTCACCAGTACCGCCAGCACGGCCATCAATGTCCAATTTCATTGGGACATGACACACTGCATTCAGTTAAAATCCTAACGCCGCACGCCATGGCCTCCTAGTGAAATACACCACAGGCTCCCACGCACCTTCACCAAGCCACGTCAGTTGGCTTCTAGCCAGCAGGCTTTAAAGTCTGGCCAAAACAATGTCCTGGGCAATGAGATGGGGTTAGGAGTGGGCAGTGATGAATAGTTGTTACTGGAGTGCCAATTTTGGAGACTAAGTGAATTTACAGAAACCCCACAGAGGAGCAAGCAGAAGAAATGCCTATTCTGTCTGCAGCCAGCTCTCCTAGACTGATGCCAACAGCTTTAGACAGATGAGACTTTTCTGACACAAGTACCGTAACTCGCGAGTGTCACCTTGCCAGCCGCAGGCTTTATTTGTGAACACACTCTTCATAAAAATTATGGCACACCTCCTCTCGCTGCCCTTCTCTGCAAGCCACTACTTCACTACTTGTTGCTGCACAATTACCCGGACACTGGGAGCACGCCTTGCAGGAAATAGAAATGACATCAGTGCTGGCTAACTCAGTTTGTTTATCATCCTAACTGAGAAGCGGTTCAATTGTTCAGGCATGAAAGTGGCCAGAACAACGTGCTTCAGGAAACTGGGGGAGAAGAAACTTTTCAATCAGTTCCTGTATCTACGGCAGCACTGTATCTACTTAAAGGGCGAAGACACTGACTGTAAATTTTTTAAATCAAGTCAAACAAGTAGCAAGAAGGATCTCTAGCATTCAAAAGCCTCTTTGCATATGCTAATTACCAAACAACTTCTCTCATGCTCAAGGTAGGTTATTCTCTGGCCAAGGCAAGATAATGTGTCATTCAGAAAATTGCAAACACATTTCTGCCTCTCCTCTGGTTAGAGCATCGTTTTGGACATAAGTCCATAAATGATAAACTACTGCATGTATATATATATTACATCCCAATACCTATAATAAAACAGACTCAAATCACAAAGTAAAATAATAACATAAAGGAAAAATATTTCATTATTTGTTGAATAAAGCAAAAGCTGTTGTGACTTCTTACACCAGCATTATATAGAACTGTTAGTCTACAGAGAACTTCATCCATTCTGCTCAGTCCAGTTACTAAAAGCTCAGAGATGACCCAATGCAAGATTTCTGCAGTATTTTACATACTGTAACTTCCACTTCTCAACTTGCTGTCAAGATGCAAATAGAGAATTGGAATATTCACGGTAAAGCTGGCTCAAGAGTATCTTGAGTACAGTACCTTACATAATTTTTATATTGGTTTAATCAAAAGAAAAACTTCAGTCAACATTTGGAAGAGCTCTGAAAATGCTCTGCTGATTCTAAATCTGTTATGATTGCTTTTTTGGCAGCCAGATTAGGTTTACTGAGGCATTAACAGGAAAGAAAACAGAAAGGCAGGAGGAAGCAAAATGAAAACTCTCATAGGCAACACTGCCAGACAAGGACATAAAGAAGGAAATGATGCAGTAAAAATGATGTGACATGGAGACTGGTCAGGCCAAGGTGAGACAGCTGTTACACTGCAACTGCAACATACCACGCTGAGCATACATTCAGTGTAACCTTGGGCTATTCCTTCCCATCTGTGGTAACCACCTCATGTTACTGCTTGGTTTTAAGAGCTGCAGGACAGGGATGGCCTTTGGGATGTGTGTCTAGCAGGTCAGGTCAGTCAGTCCTACTGTAACACAAATCCAAGATATCTCCTAGAAAGTGACAGATACTGGGATCTTCTTTATAGCCATTGATCAGGAAACAGAATGGGAAGCAGATTGTGGTTTTTTTTTTTTTAACACACCATTATTCTCCACAGGCCACTGAAGGTAAACTTCATCTACTGGCTTGCAGTTGTAGGGTTTAGTACAGAGATGTGTTTAAAACTTGAGAAACCATAAGAGCTAGACTTTGTGTTCTTAGAAACATTTTTAATAAAAAAGGAATGCACCTGTACAATTGAAAATTTCTGTATGTTAGAAACGTTGAGTTTGCACTAACTCCAGAAGACCTAAGACAGGGTGGAGAGACGTCTCCTGACCTTGGCCAGAAGCCCAGCATGACCTTTCAGATGCGGTAAACTACCATTCAGCAGACTCATTCGTGCAGCTTTCCTCACTTGAACAACAGAAGAATAATTCTTCTCCAGGCTAAATAAAGCAGTAAGGGAGGAACTGGGCTGGCTGGAGGGTGGGGAAAGACTCAACACTTGGTAAAGATGGGATGGAGGCTCCTGTTGACAATTGGTTCAGTCCTCAAGCTTCAGTCTTAGCTTTTTTGCAGGCTGGCAGTGTTGTTTCTTCCTCCTCAACCTTGCGAGGCTTCTTCACCGTGTACACTACCCCACAGGCACTCTTCCGAGTTTCTGGAATATACAAGCAGAAGCTGTAGTACGTCAAATAAAACGACACTAATGCATTTAATGCATACTTATTGCAGGTGTCCATGCCCCAAAGCACAGTTCAACACGTTTAACAGCCAGCCAGTCAGCACACACAGCAGGTAAGCAACCTGCATGGGCAGGGATATGCTGGCCTTATGGAGTGGGGAAACTAAAGGGGGAAATCTGATGGTGGGTGTAGAATTACAGCAAATGTAAGGGAAAACTGAGTTCTGCAGGGTTTGAGGGGCTGCAGACACACAAAACCATAGGAAACCAGGCTTAATTTGTTCAATAGTCACAGAAGGACACATTCTTGAAACACTGTCAAAAGTATTTCTGCATTTCTGAGCAAAACATACTGTTCTTAAAAAAATATAAAAAAAAAGTATTCACATACCCCAGGATTCTTAAACAGACTATGCTGGCACAGCTATATTGGCAGAGGCTCCCCTATACATACCAAGTAAGTGGCTTTATGGTATTCAAGAATATTTTATTTACAGAACCCTCAGCATTACCATAAAATACTACTGTGTGATGTTACCCAACTCCTCATATGTTTGCCAAACAACCTAGTGAGCCCAATCCAATTTCAGAACTACTGGTGGGAGGCTTCTCTGCAAAATTTGAGGTAGAAGAGATTCCCTACAAATAATCTGTTAGCAAGAGGCTCTGCAAGAACCTTGCCAAAATCTATTGACTTATTCTGGGCCGGTGTTCTTTGGGGGACAGGGAAATGACATCTGCTATTTAGTTTCACAGATAAGATAGATGATAGTCTTGAGAAATTCCACATAAACTTGACAAAAATTCTTCCAACACACTGTCTTCATGTAGACAAGTAGCAGGCTGGAGGAGGACTCTGTTCACAGAAATGCCCTCTCCAAGAGATCAAAGCTACCTGCTGTGAATTACAACAGGTTCAAGCCCCACCTCTACTGAAACAAGAGATGCAAACCAAATCCTACTGTGTGTTTGAAACTTAGAACAACTCAAGTTGTTGGGAAGGTGACTAAAAATCATACCTACCCAACAAACTTTGACAGAGGCAGAAATTAAGAGCTAGATACAACTACTCAGTCACAAAGTTAAACTGCCATCAGAATAAACAACAAAAATCAAGAAACACTAAGAACCAATAAATAAGCATGTGAAAGGGAGGGTAGAGATGGAGAAATTGGTGATGCAGTGGAAAGCAAGGGTCTAAATTGATTGCTGGAACACAAACTGTGGCATCTCTTTGCTGCACTGACACCAGGACACAAAATACAACTGGAAACCTTTTGATTTCCAGTGCAGGGGGCCACAAGCTAAATTTCCACTTTCTTAGTATTAAAAATGGGCAAGCAGAAGAGAACTACTGTGAGCTGCCTCTGCTGAGAGCATAAGGAAGCAAGTTTTGTTTCACCAAAACACTTCAAGCCATCATACACTATATGAAATATTTTTTCTAAGCAGCAAGCACTCACGGTATTTGATTTTGTACCAAGTTTTAAATGGTCCACACTGAAGAGCGAGCCAGAAATAGACCACATAATGAAGCATCAGAAAGGGACATGGCAAATGTTGCTTCTGCACTCATGCTGCAAGAGGGGAAATGCAAAACACATGCATCCCGATTTTCTTGAAGTCAATGATGTAGTTTCTGCTGGTGTCACCAAGACCAGCATTCAAGCCTTTCTGGAACAAGGGATAGTTTTACTATGAAGCACAACAGGCAGGTTTGTGTTTTGGCTAAACAGTTTATGACTCGCTGATGTGGTTAACCGAGTACTCCAGTACAGACAGCACCATCAATTCAGCCACTGATTTGCTAACATGGCAACAAGGGAAAATAAAACACTCTTGCTGCACAAGCTCCTCTTCATGCATTGGACAAAGGAGCTAAAACCCCAAGCTGACTTACTCTATAAGGTCTCAGACCTTTTGGAAAACACGCATTAACATGAACTTAGTTTAACAAATGCAAGTGTTACTTAGGTAAGTTTGCATGTGCTTTTCACTTACCTCCATGAAGCATGGTGGCTCTGCAGTTGGTAGACACGGCTGCCTTGGCTTCACTTTCTGACAGGCCAAACAGCAAGCCTCTGTCGTCTTTGTTCAGGATCAAAATGCACAGAAAGGAATGAACAGTATAGGGAAGTCTGTCTGCATGATAGGTTTGCTTACTCTACAAATAACTGGGAATTAGCAAAGCTGTAACTCAAAGTGACATTTTGCATAAGGTTACCCAGAGGCAGGGAACCGAGGCACCCAGTTCTCCTGGCTGCAGTTCCCCAGCAGCCCTCCTGGAAAGTGCCTGGCAACCTTGCTTTTTTGCAGACAAGAAGCTGTACTTTTGAAAATAAAAGCCTGTCAACACAGGAACATTTTTATAGGCATAATCAAGTACAAGAATGACCCCATTGAAAATTTCAGTTTTGGGGAGAGGGCATCATCTGATACAAAAGCATTATGCTGAAAAGTTCCCAGCCACCTTGAGCACAGATGACACCAGATTATGTATGTTAATTTGAGTTGAGCCTGACTGCTCTTTTTAAGAGGGAAGGAAATGTTGCATATAAAATCCTTCCAGGCCACACAGCCTCCCACATGGTTCTCATGACTCAGAGCACGCTCCTCCCCTTCAAGGGACAGTCCAGATACGCGCTCGGGGGCGGGGAGGGGGGAGTAGTAAAAATGCATCCAAATTCCTAAAAGAAGGGAGAAAAGACACTCTCCTTGGTTTCTAGAACACAGCCACTTAATTTAACAGCACATATGTAACTAAGGACTGGAAAATTCAGAACAGAAGTAACCAGCACTCAGATAGAAACTTTTTCTTTCTTATTATAAAGATGATTTTATAGCTTCTTCTACCTAAGATATGGTACCTTGGAGATCATAAGTAATAACTTCTGGTTTGGTTCACAGTGTCCATAGATTTTCATTGTTTTTATTAATTTCTCTACTTACATCCACACAATATCAATGCATATCACAACAAAACATACCTGTAGCTGAACACAGACATTACTATTTTGACTGCTCGTGCCACCACATGACCAAGATATGTTGCTCCTTCCACACCCACTCAGAGCCCTGATTCATTGAATTGGTCACCAACAACCATCAATGTGTAAGGTTCAAGGAGTGTAAAGGATGGAAGTATTTCAAAACCACTTTGAACTTTCACATGTTACTATTAACTGCTGTCTTTGACTTAGAAAAAGGATACAGATTAGCCACATCATAAGGACCTCGTAGTTCTAGAGGCTAAAACAAAACAAGGAAGTTTGGATATGTGCATGCACTCTCTCACAGGCTGACAAGTGTGAACAGGCAGGACAGGGCTATCAGGAAGGCAAGATTAAATGCTACATAATAGCAAGCTGCTGAAGATGCACTAGGAAATCAAGCAAATACTATTATTCTGGCAAACAGAGTCCCCATCTGGGAGAAAACTGTAATGGAAAATACCACAGCAGCAAAAAACCCCCCACCCAAACAAACAAAAAAAACCCCAAACCCCACAATACAATTCTTTGGTAAAACAGATTTTGATCAAAAAAACCCACAAGATGGCAATCATATTTAAAATTACAATTTTTGTATGTTTAATACATAATTAAAGCTGTATTTTCAGCCACAAATAAATTCTCAAATTTTTCTGACCAACAAAAATCTGGAACTTACCCTTTCAGCTGCACTAGATATAACAATGTTCTGAAAAACAAAAGAGAAAAAAACATTCATCTGTCAGACAGCATCAAGAAATGAAAAAAAATCAGCAAGCAGCAAAGACTTTATGAGCATTAGCTAAGTTCAGACTCAGAGCCCAATTAACCATCAGAGTATCTGATACCATCAGAGTATCTGATGCCCTCAGATGAAGTGAATTCTAGCAGAGTGTGGATCTTAATCTGGGGACATGAATAAACCCAGGTTATCTCCCTGTCCCCTACAGAGAGAGGGGCACAGGGACAAGCCCTCCTTTGCAGTTACAAACCTCTCACAGACAGATGTGAGTTGAATAAGCACTGCACCTTTTAGAGGGATAGGCTAAGCAGTATAAACATCAGTGATGGCATTAAGCAAGCACCTATCAGCCTGTATCTCCCATAGTGGACTTTAAAAGGACCATAGTGGTAAAGAAGAAATGCAGAGTTGCACACACTGTGTTAGGAAGTTCCCCCTTTATTTACACTAGCTGCAAGAGGCCCCACAAAAATGACAACTCGGCCTGAGCTGTAACAGAAATGGACTTAGAAGAGGAGTCCAGGATCCCCCAGAAGCAGCTTACAAATAGTGCCTTTAGACAGTTTGTTGCTCCCAAATTTTCAGCCTACTCTCTGTGTTGCGGTACAACTCATTCCTAACCTCAGTATTCACGTTGGCCTTAACCAAACTCACAGTGGTTGAGGAAACCTGTCTGCAGCTAGGCAGTGGCTGCCAATTCATGCCATACACTCACTTCCCTCAACACTGGCACCCCCATGAAAATCACCAGGCAGAGAGATATCCTTCTCCCTTCTCTCCCCAAAGGGTTTCTACAGAACACGTACGTGACTGCTCGGGGGTTGGCAGATACCACAGCTTAGCTGCCAGCGCTCTTCTGATGTTAAACCCATCAGATGCTCACCCAGGGGAAGACTGTTTTGCACAGGTGGAAACTGCAGCAGCAGCAAAAAATTCCTTGCACCTTTTATTATAATGAAGGCTTTGGGAACTCCTGCTTGAGTGGGTGGGAATGAGAATTGTACTGAAGCAGTGAAAGACTTTCCCTCTCTGACGTCAGTACCACCAACACATCACACCACCTCCAGTTACAAGGTGGGGCTTTTGATCCCTTCCCTGCACTGCTTTGCTTGTTCTGCCACCTCCCCAGCACAAAGAGCAGGGCAGACACTGGAAGAAAACGCTCTGTGCGCAGCTGGAACTCAACCCATAAAGAGCTATTTGGATGGAAATGACTGCATGTTCACACTGTGCCCAAGGTTTCCTCATGTGCTGAGGAGGAAAGGATGGGACGCACAACTCTGCCTTAGCACGGGGAAAGCTGGAAGTGGAAGCAATACATACATCAAAGTGACTTAACAGCACACATCACGATGGAGCCTAGGACATTTCTTTCTGCGTAGTTCACCTTTAAAATGACTGCACTATGGATCCCAAGGGTGCTTTTGAGCTTCAGTGGTGCTGACTGCAAGAGTTTGCTGGGAAAATTCAAGTCTCCTGCTCTGAGCTGTAGCAACCAATGCCTGTCTCCCAGGCTCAGGGGAGCTCCCAGAGCAGCTGCGCAAGCCATCTTGAACCAGCGCAGGATTGTGGTTCACTGCTGTGCACTGGAGATGTGCTCCGCCTGGTTCAAAGGCAACTGGCTTCCAGTTAGGGGATGGGTAAGACGGGAGGAGACAAGAGCAGACAAGAAAAGCACTGCTAACAAGTGAAGGAGAGGCAGGCAAAGGCAAATCCAAGGGAAAGGCTAAAGGGAAGAACTCAAAGGCAAAACATTATCTCCCCAGGTAAAGGACACAGCAGCTGTTCAGTACGCTGCTCCAGGCACAGTACCCACACTCAGTTACCAAAACACAGGAGGTGAGGGACTGTGGTTATGCGCACCTTCTGTCTGGCAAGGCAGGCGAGTCCCTCACTCATTCCCTGCACATTTTAACATGTTTTAAGGACTCTGCTCAACGCCAGTGGAGGACATGAGTAAATTTCTGGCAGTTTCTCCGCCCGACTACAACAGAGGAGGAACAAAAGGATCCAAAAGCTGCTACAAGTTCAACAACTATAGGTTACAGAAGGCAAGGACTGTGTGCCAGGTGCCAATGCAAGCAGCCTATGGGCCAGCTATGCCATGTCTTGTTAAAAAAAGGCCTTTAGATAACTGATGGAGACAAACTGTCAGTGAGGCTAATAACCATCTCTGCTGGCCCATCAGGCACTGAGCCTGGAGACAAAAAATAAAGGCAAGAAACAAAGACAAGCTAGCAGTCCTCTCCCAGCTTTTCCAGTGCGTAACAACAACTTGTCGTGCCCAGCTCCCGCTGATTTACCTTCCAGGCACAGATGATGCACTAGATTGAGAGATGCAGGAAGAAAGGGCACTGTGCACAGACCAAGCGCCCGAACGTCTCACTTGCTCTGTTTGTGATGCCAACTCAACTGATGCTCTCCAAATCAACAACTTCATACGAAGCACATCTTTAACTGCACAGAGGAAAGAGGAGCACTGGCAAAAAGGAATACCAAAGGAAAGGAGCTTTGTGTATATGTACCTCATCTCCAAGTCAGTATTTTTGTGCAATCAACTCCCAGAGCTGGGCTTCTCAGGAAAGGCCATGCAAACACTCACTTTCTTCTGTAGCACTAAGGGAATTCATCTGTTTGACCCATTCTGCTGTCCTATAAAATAGGCTGCCATGCCGGAGGGGAACCGAGGTAACAACAGATCTGCTTTTAATTGGCCTTCCAACCTGTATATCCCACTTCATACTAGATCTGCAGGGTAATGCCAATTTTGGTTTCTCTGGACTAGCTAAGTGCAGCAAAGGCCGTTCCCAATAAAGATTATGGGAGCTACAATATCTTTTAACTTGGATACATATCATGATATGCTTCCCTGTTAAAAAACAAACATGGCCTGAGAGGACCCAGCATGCCAGGCAGCTTAGCCTGGGAGGAAGTAAAGTATGAAAGCAATGGATTACAGGCATCTCAGCTGCAAGCGTTACTTCTTCTTTGGGTTTCATTAGCAGGGAAGAATGCAGTTGAACTGACTGCAGCAAAGCCCTGGCTTATAGCCAGCTAGCTGTTGGGTCTGTTTTGTACACTGGGAATTTACTAACAGTTTAACAATACAAGATTTCTACTTTTTTCGTATTATTTTCTACCCCGCATATTCAAGCTATACTATCAAAAAAGAGCTTTTGGTCCATCAGAAATATGAAATGGGGGATTTTAAAGAGATGCATGGATTTCTAGTTCTAGTGCAAACCTCAGATCTCTTGCACTTTTTTTCCCTTCGTTTTGGGTATTGCATACAATAATAACAGATAGGTTGTTCTGAAAAAAGAATCTAACAGTTTGACAACTTAAGAAGAAAGCGTGCAATGGTGCATGGCTGGAAGTATCTGGAGCTAGAATAATTGTGTCTTTGTATCAGTAGGCAAAGATTCAGTCACAGCTTCAGAAATCCCAGCATCAAACTCATTTAAAATGGCTCAGTCTGTACAACTCCAGAAGAATTTGAACTGAATTAATTAGCTTGCTTTCACTTTGAGAACTTACCTTTCCTTTGCAGATCTGCATCAGGCTGATCGCATTTGAAATTGTGTATCTTCTCATTGTGGAGTCTTTGATGGCAGGCGTGTAAAGAAGTTCAAAGTAAATGCCTCGATCTATTGCCTTCACATGAAAGAGAGTGATCAAAAATCAAAAGGAGAGAAGCATAACAATCTAACAACTGCTGTCTATTATTGATGCAGCTTATAACACAGTTTAACCGCGTTATATATGGAAAAAATTAAGGCGGAATTGTTCCAGCGAGAGCACAGCAGAGCATTGGGGCGGGGAACGTTTCACTGTACACCAGATATGTGTGCTTGAATCTTGGGATGACAGATAAATATGGTTTAACAAACAAAGAAATACCAGCCACTTATTTGTTGCAACTGGCTTTCCTCTATCACAGAGTTGAAGAAACAGGTAACCACTGCTGGTCAGAAACAAGTCTTGAAATTTTGAGGACCCTCCCCCTCTAGCCCCACAGCCTGCTGTAAGGAAGACCACCGCTTCCCACAGTACCCGCATCTTGCGGATGAGGAATTTGTCCTTGCATAAAAGCAGCAGTGAGGTCCCCTCTCTCCTGTCTCACAGCATACTCTGTTATTTGTGACAATGTTAAATAACAGTGAGTCAGAGGAGAGGTTCCAAATAGTAATATATTTTCAGCTGCTTTAAAATCCCTTGCTATCTCTTAAAGTACCTCACCAAAAGCCTAGTATTTTTGTTTTTGCAAACACACAGAGAAGAGTTAAGCAACTTGCTATAGGACACAGTGAGTTAGTGATGAAGACACAATTCAAAGCTAGGAGTTCTTAGTTCCCCGGCCTATACTACATTTGCCTGAAATGTTACTCTATGCTTTATACTCATATTATTAAAAAAATGCTGCAATGTTAAAACTGTAAAAGATTCCAGTAACTGAATACAGATGGAATTAATCCAGCTCCCATCCACGCATGACCTCTGAATGCGAACACAACAGAAGCTATGTACACATCAAATGTTTTACGCAGAGCTGGTCTGACATCTGCAAACAAGAAGAGAAGCCTGAATTTATCAAAACCAAAACAGGTGATGGCAATACACCAACTTCCAGCCAAGCAGATTTTTAACCTCATCCCCACCACTTCAGCTGCCTGCCAATCTGTCTGTCTGGCATCACAACAACCAAAACTGACTGCCTGAGGGTGCACAAAACCAGTCGGACAGACTGACTGCCTTGAAGCTGGCAGTGTGGAAGCTGAGAAGTAGCTTGTAAGAAAAATGCCTCCAAACACAGGGCTCCAAGAGCCACTCAACTCCTCACCTGGGTCAGCTGCTGGAGTTTTAGGCAGCTAGGGTACTTTCAAACAACATTTCATATAAAATTGTTATTCCAAATGGAATGTTGAAATTCCCAGTCTGTAGTAAATTCCAAAGTATTACTTTCGTTTTGTTTCAGGATTAATTCTAGTTAATTTTTAATTTTTATTCTAGGTCAAACTTTCTGTAGAAGAGGAAGTAGGATTTCTAGCCGATTTCAAATTTAAATTTTTAAGCACTAAGGACTACATCAGCCAAGAATGCCCAAGCGGAATGAACCCTGACATATACTCAGAGGAAAAAATTAGTTCACCTAAGAGCATGTTCAGATTAAGCTTTCTGGCAAACCACCAACAGCAGGCAGAATTGTATTAACAAAATATTTGATCCATGCTGATAGCCATCTTGTGTCCCACAGCAAATGTTTAGCAATTCCACATTTCAATCATTTGCCAAGACATTCCTTTGTCTAAGTATGGATTCAATACAATTATCCTCCAAATAACTGCAACGACATCCTTCTCCCAAATTAACACTGACATTCACATTCTCCTGTCTTTTAAATCACAGGGCTGTTTATCTATTCTGACACAGCTGTACCACTTCTGGTTTGGGAGGCAGCTTAGTCAGCAATCACACCACATCTCACTGCTTCACATAGCAGTGCCCTTAAGGCTCTGTTTCCATTCCTTGGGAACACCACTTCTGCCTTCTTAAGTGGGGGACAGGAAGGAAAAAGAGAAAGAACATACATCACTGTGTATTAAATACTACAGTGGAGGCCTTGAAGTGAAGGACATCTGAAATAACACTATACATTATGCAAGAAAATAAAAGAACCACTTGGATGGGAATGGTGGGAGGAAAATGGTAGGGAATTCAACTCAGACTGACATTAAATACAGAATTTAACAGCAAGAAAACAATTTAGATGTAAATTTACCATATTCACAGGGGGCCTTCGGAAGTAGAATGGCAGCTTTTCTGTTACATTTATGCATACCAGATCCACATCTAGAGTTGTGCAAGCGATCTACAGCAAAGAAATAGGAACAGATTATTAGATAAGCCAAAAAATGTGTAACCAACTTTAGGTGCACTGATATTCTCCTTCATTTCTTAATGCAAGAAATGTCTCTCCAGGGCGAGTTCAGTTTTAAAATGAAGAGGTACTATGCCTTCTAGGTATCCCAGTAAAACAGCAGGGCTACAGGTGCACAGCTTAAGCATTTCGGGCTTAAAACCCAAGCCTTCAGAACTACTTTTCCAATAAAATAATGACCAACGCAAAGCCGAGATTTACTGCTTTGTTCTTATCTGACATGGGACGTGCAGAAGCAATGCTGGCCTTTGGCAAAAGAACTCACAGCTAATGAAGGACAATCCCTGCTTACAAAGGGAACAGCCCAAGAACTGCCTCTTACCCCATCACTCTCTAATTCCAGTGTACCTACCACTTGTTCTACGGATTAAGTATTTTTACCAGAAGCAACCAAAGACTGAAACAGAAGCAGAATGTTGGACAGTGACTGGTGGTGCCCCACGCCCAGTACTGGAAGCCGATCCACAGGGCCTCACTTTCCTGGCTGGGTGGGGAATGTGCAGCCCTTCCTGAAAGCCACATCTCTGGAAAAGTCTCAAGATGGCACTGGAGGTCAGAGTTTAAAAGCTTAGCTTTGAACTCACATCACAATTTACAGCCTGTATTAAAAGAGGGAAGGAACGAACAAAGGGTTGAGAATCTCCACACTGACATACAGAGGAAAATTAAGTGCACATAAAAGGGAGCCCTTGACTTACATATAATCTCACGCACACAAAGCATGTAGGAATTATATATGCCTAGCCCATAAAGATGATTACCCAGGGCCAGATTAACGTCTGTAAGCAGCGTTGTAACAAAGATAAAATGGGCTGAAGATGTTGAAAAGGCATTTTCTATGTGTAGGAGAACTCTCTGCTTTCAGAAACCTGCCAGCAACTGCTCCAAATACACCTGGGCCAGGTGCTAACCATTCCTCCCCCCTCACACTGGCACAAAAGCAGTGGGGCTTGCGGGTAGTCCCAGGGCTGGGCTGCGGGGTAGCCACACTCTGCTCTAACGCAGGGCAGGCTATTGCTTTGCAAACTAGTCTTCTACCAGTTTGTTCACATGAAATTTGGATGGAGATGAGAGCAGAGGCCCAGCTTTAGGAATGTTTCTTAGCTGCTGATAGCACTCCCTCCTAGACAAGAGCGCCACAGCACACATGCAGGCAATTCAAAGATCCAGCAAACCACAAGGTTTTTGATGTTAAAATGTCTCTACCAGGCCATCCAGACTAAACTTTATCTTCATGCCCTACCTGTCAGGCGGGACACGGCTGGAATCTATTGCATCAAATTAGACTTGCATGTGTAAGTTTAGCCCTACTACAGCCAGTTTAAATCCTTTTCTTACGTGGAGTGCAAACTACCATCCAGACAGAGGTGATTTATGGGAACACACACAGAGCAAATAGCTCTGAATCACGTCCTAGAAAAGACGTCAGTGAGACTGCAGGAAATTCAGGAAGAGAGAAAGCTGAAAATGAAGGAAAGCAAAAATACACATCAGAAACATGCAAGTTACCCTATGTGATGAGAAAACAAGCCTTCCTAATCAGCTCCAGAAACACTGGAAAAACTCTTTTCCATTTTGCAAATTAAGCACAGTGGGAAAGGGAGTGACCCAAATGCCAGGATATCTACAGGATTCCAGTGACAAGAACATTTCAGAAAACACCACCAAGGAAAAACAAATTTAAGAGCCATATTTCCCCATAAGGAGGAATTCCTGCACTGCACGGAGAGTGGGAGAGGAGATTTCTCCAAACACTCCAATGTTCAGCCTAGCTTTGGCTCCTGGACAAGTCACACACAGAGGCAAGTTAAGGTTACCCTGCCTGCTGAAAGGATCTGAAGTGCAAAAACTTCATACAGAAAATGATATGCAGCAGTTTCACAGCTGGGTGCTTGCCCGGCCACACCGCAGGCAAGAGCCCCATCTGCTGGGAAACTCCAGAGAGCCATAAATAAATAAATTCGCCACTGCTTAGATGGCTGAAGAAAGCTTTGGCAAACATTTTAGGAATAAACATTGAAATTTGGCTTTGCACTACATCCTCAGACTTATATAAGCAAGTTTTTTTAGGTGATCTGCTAATTGCTGACAAGCAGCAGGCAGAACTAACTAATATGATTAAACCAGTCAGAATTCTTAAAAAGCAAAAATTTTTAACAGCAACAGGCACAGACCTTATTTTTTCTGTTGCAGCCCAAAACAATCCTCTTGGGAGACTTAAAGAAGGAGCATATTCTACAATTATCTTGGCAAACACAGCTTCCTCATACCCCTGAGGATATAAATTATTTGGAGAATTTGAGCACATCTTTCAGTACATATCACTGCCACACTCAGTGACAGAAAAGCTTCCCTGGCTCGTGACAAGAGGGCACAGACTGGTTTTGGGCCATGCTAAAATTAGAGGACATCTCCAATGGTCATGTATTTCTTTTACAAAAACATGAAAAATCCTGTTCTATGGAAAATAATCCAGGTGCCAAATTATTGGTGAGAAAGGGGATGCTCTCAAAGTAATGTTGAGTTATCAACAGCCAATTTTAAAATATAAAGTTAATTTGTGGTGCAAGACCCACCCTAGAAGGCTTTATCCTTAACAGCGAAAGATCCGTGAGTTCTAAGAGCCAGAGGTATATGCTGAAACTCCATGCATAATGTCATTTGCGCCAGACTCCCTGTTGATACCTCTACAAAATTGACACAGCTCTCCACAGAGAGTTAGAAAATCTAAAATCTTTAAACAAAAGACAAACATACAGATCTGCCCTGAATGTGAACATGTAAGGATGGTCTTTCACCTCATGCAGTTTGCAAGAAACATGCTTGGGTTCCCTCCCCAGCTCAAAGAGCTGCCAGCATGGAAGCAATGAAGATGGTCTCATTGACAATCCTGCTTCCTTCCTAACACACTGTCCATCACCTGTGAGTGTCAGCTTAAACAGTCGCTATCTGCATTGGCCCGCCCAGAGCATAGCCATCCTCTGGCACTACTATCCGTGTGGCTGAATGCTGAATCAAAGCAGGAAAGTGGATCCGCCTGCAAAATAACTTGGCAAAAACTCTGGTTACTTTTCAGCCGAAAGCGTGTTCCTCAAACCGAACTGCCATGCAGCTAAGCAAGCAGCTTCACCAGCAGAGCAGACAGGGGCCTGCAGAAATGAGTAGCTCTTTATAGAATCACAGAATCGTAGAGTCGCTTAGGTTGGAAAAGACCTTTAAGATCAAGTCCAACTGTTAAACTAGCCTTAAACACTGCCGCAGCTGGACATCCAACCACAGCAGAACTCACAATATGGCTGAAAATAAAAAATACCCAACGTTAAATGAGAGAAAGCCCTTTCCCCCAAAAACAACAGAGCATGCCCCTGCTGATTACCTGGCTTCAGAAGCTTGTTTAAACACATGATAAATTGATTGAGCTTGCTTGAGAAGTGAGATTTTACATTGCTGCCAGAGACCAAAAGAAAGAGGTGGAGAGTGGCCCTCAAAAGTATTTTACAACTATTCGCCTCTTTCACACCCCCAAGAGTCCTAAAATCTTGCAAGGGAAATAAAAGCAGTCAGAAATGAGTTTCATTAAGCTGTAACTGTTATAATTAATGCTTGAATTCTTCTGCTGAAAGATTCTTTAAAGTTTGCCTTCTACAGCCTCCTGCTTTGTACTCTACTTGGACAAGTTTTCAAAAAGGAAGGGAAATAATTTAGAAAAACAAAACAGAAGAATATAATTTTAATGTGTCAAAACAAGTACTCAGGAGTACTAGAAAGTACCTTTAACTTATTTAAAAAAAAAAACAACAAGAAACACAAACACAGTTTTATACTGACAAGCTCTCTTTGAAAGTAAAGTCTGGCACTCCTCCAAAGAGATTCACGTTTTCTTTTGGTGTCCCTGTGCCTTCTTCACACTGCTTTAAACTGCAAGCCTGCTTGCTGCCTGCCAAGGCTAACAGAGACAGGACACTTCCACCTACTCTTCCAGTTCAGAGTTAATGTTGTTATTATTTATGAGCTTGCAACAGGTCAGACGTCACACTTTTGGGTTTTGTAAGAAAAACATTCTGACAAAAAGATGACTTGCTTCCAGATGCTCCACTTGATCAGACCACTCACATCAGCTGTTACCAAGTGTTTGAGAACAATTTAATTAAAAATTAAGAGAGACGGAGACAACAAACACCTATCACCCAACAAGCCAAGCGGAGATCATTCTGCCTTGGACAGTGTTTTAGAACTAGGAATTTTTCTGGTAGGAAGGGTCTATTCAAGATATAGCAGCTATGGATAAAAGCTGGAAGACAGTATGATGGTTGGTGCTGTTAGTAACGGCTGAAGAATTACTGCACATAACTGTATTTGTAAACGTCTTCTTCAGTCAAACACCACAAATGGACCAAACCAGTTCATAGTCAAACACACTTGCAACACCTTGTTTTTCTAAAACCATAGAAGTGACGGAGTATTAGGGTTTTTGTTCAAAATACTTGCATTTTTATTAATATAAACCAACATGAAAGACAACAACGTTGGGCTAAGGTCACAAATCAGTCCTAACTAAGCTTTTGAAAACAACTCACACCCACTGTTGTCTCTCACTAGCACACTTGGAACGCTACCACTGCTACAAGCGCCAGCATCTGTTCGGTAACACTGATACAGCAACACCTTCAAAGACTCACAAATTTTGTGGATGCAGTTTTCAGTTGCAAGTTTGCTCTGAACAGCCAGGATAAAATCTGAGTGAGAAAATGACTGTCTGCCCTTCAAGTATTTCCCCCGAGGCTGCTCTACTTTTGTACAGCCTCAATGGTCGTCTCAGCAGGCAAAGTAACAAACATATCATGAAGTCACAGAAGTGAACCTTCTCTCACTCAACTTGAGCATCCAAAACACTCAAAACAAAACCAGAAATCTCAGTCTAGCAACGGAGCAAGGGTCGTATGTTTATTCAGGCATGTTTACTTTTGGAAATTTTATTTTATCTGTTCATAAGAAACTATGACAACCAGAACTAGCTCCATCTCATAAGCTCTTGCTCCTCTTTTGATTTAAAATAAAAAAAAAAAAAAAAGAAAAATTAAGGAAAAAGAGACCAGCTATTCATTTGGACAAACTTCCAAGAGAAGACGTAAGACTAAAAGGAAGAAGGTAACTCTCAGAACCATGTTAGTTCCACTTTAAAATCCTCCCACTTTCCCTGGCATTTCAGAGACCAGGAACAATTAGTGCTAACAGATGATAGCAAATGTGTTTTCAAGAAGCTGTAAGAGTTTGAGAGGTTAAAGTTCAAGACAGAAGTTTACATGCTGATTGTGTGTGTGTATATATATATGGGGGAAAAAAAAAGAAAAAGAAAAAAAGAAGCATGTTTTCTTTCCTCACTAGAGAGGAGTACTCAGTAGAGTACAAGACACACAAAGGAAACCACAGCGCAGGGGCACAAAAGTCCATTCATCAGGTAGATGTTTCAGACTTTAACCAGTCACCTCAAGGCCTTGCAGCCTCCTGCAATCCCTCCCAAACCTTCTCAGTCTATCAACTGACCAGGCAGCCTATGTTGCTTAATTAGCCCCACGACATGCAGGCCTGTATAAAATGGGAAACAAAATCAGAACAAAGCATGTACTCAAACTAGCCCAAGGCACTAAAAGTTACTGAATGAGCATTACTGATCAGATGATTGTACTTACATGGAACAATTTCTCAGTCTTCGGAAATACTGCTATGACGTCATATAACCTTATATTTGCAGATGTTGATCTCTACAAAAGGAGGAAACAATTACTACTTTGAATTCTGGCAGATGCCAAAGCTAAGCACAACGATTATGACCAAAATAATGAGAAGAAAATCCCTTTTTCCCTTTCAAGTACTAAAACAAAGCCAATAATCATCCAATTACATAGTAGGTCTCTGCTGCAAGCCATACTGTGAAGTCATTCACTCTCATTTTCAGGCTCGTCCCACCCACCTAGTAAGGCACTTACACCTTTTGCTTCGATCATGTAGCACTAAAACATAAACAGACACAGGGCTTGCTCATGGTCTTCTAGTTTATGCACAGAAGTCCAGAAATCAAAGAAAAGAACCGAGGAACAGAACTGTTGTCCCATATTGACAAATGATCAACAGAAGCCATATGCAGTCTTGTAAGTCTGCATCTCTTCATGATCACATTATTTGCTAAAGATGTGATCTGAGAAATCACTGCTGAGTGTCCTATAAAATCCACAAAGTTCTTCCATACAATTTCCAAAGTTTCATTCATTCATTGAGAAAAGGAAATAAAAATTGGAAAATTAATATACTAAATATACTTACCAAGAGATTACAATGGGAAGGATCAGAAACAACAAGCGTTAGCCGGGTTAAGACTTTAATTCTTTTAGATGTTCCCTACAAAAAAGAAATAATACAAAAGACTTGAAAAGCTCCAAAGCAAAACTTTGTGGGGATTTTCACCCTGTCCAAGAAAATGGTGCCTTACTCATATTCTTGCCTATACTAATTTTCTAAAGTCTGTAGTTACTCTTCCCTATTTTATGTTGATCTGTTTGATACTATACCTGCCCTTTACAAAGAACAACTTACTGTGTTTCTCTGAGGAAGGGTCAATAGAAAGGAGAAAGAAAGAAATAAAGAAAAAAAAAGTAAAATCATGCAGAAAACCTGAGTATCTTTTAATACTGCTATGGTTCCCCAGGCAGGTCACAACTGCAAGCAAAAGCAGTTTGTGAATTAACATGTCAGTAATTTGAAATACAGACTTGGTTCATTATATCCAAATCTTGCTCCATCAAACCCAGGAAGTTATTTCCAAACCTCAAATTTCAAGAATTATACTGTAATTATTTAACTACAAGAAGAAGATTCAAAATTCACATGAAGCAATTTCTTTAATAATTTCTAAAATAATGAATAGAGCGTACTCTAACGTGAGTGTACCATTCTTCCAATGCTAGCAGTTTTAACAATCAAGCAATGGACAAATTTCTCTTTTCTGATTAACATGTAATACACAAAATCACATACACAAACACACCAAGGTAAAAAATGTAACTCAGAATAATAATACATAGATAGAATGTAATTAGACATACTTGTACAATAGGCAAAGATGGAAACAACTCTGAAGGAGATACTGGCTTGATAATTTCCTTAAAAGAGAACAAAACAAAGTTATTCAAAATGTCATGGGTTAAGTTTACAATGTAAACAAAAGCTGTGTCCCAATTCTAGAAAGAAATCTGCCATGCTAACAAAACTATTTTCCAGGGACAATACACAGACCACATTAAAAGTTAACTCCAAGGCAATTATACTGAATTATAAATGGGAGTTCTGTCACAAATGTCGACATTTGTATTGCATCTAGATGTGCATTCTGCAGATAAAGCTGTTTGGGAACACGTAATAAGGCATGTAGGTTTACAAGAGAAAACACACTAAGAACAAATAACCCCAACAAAAATTACCTGTTTCTTTTCTTTAAAATCGATGACATGATTAAGAGCAACTGCAGAATATCCCACTGAAAAAGTAAACACATAGTAAAACTATTTTGCCCAGCAAACTAATGGAAACAAATCCAAACACAAACCTGTTAAACACTCATCACTTAAATGTCTCAAAATTAATAATCACGTGCATATTTACCTTTCACATTATTTTTTTCTGAAGATTAATTCACCTAAAAAGTGCCTTAAAATAAAAAAATTCCATTTGCCTTTTAATACACCCCAGCCCTGACAACACTTACTCGATGGCAGAGCTTTATGAACATGAACGCTTGGGGTTGGGGTCCCCAAAGATTTTGCCCTAGTTTGGTCCTGTTGATGACTTTCTTTAGGGAAAATGGTTAAGGACATTCAGGATAGTTGTTAAAACCGCAGACAACGCAGAGCTGGGAGAGGTACAGCTACAGGAGAAGGCAAAGTGAGCATTCAAAACGATGCTAACAAAACTGACAAAAAGGTCTCGTTCAGCCGGGATGGGAGGAAGACGGTACACTCGCCAAAGACAAATCACCCCCCAAACACTGGACAAGCAGCACCTGGCTGTACAACAGTTCTGCAGAAAAAAGATTTAGGCCATAAGAAACTGCAGGCGGAAAAACGTGTCCGCGCTGGGAAAAAACCAACCCTTACACCGGGATAAACAGGCAGAGACAGAGCCTGCAAGACGCAACACGAGCTCTCCTTGCTGCTCAGCGCTGGGCAGACCTCAGTCCCGGGCACTGCACTGGCAGAAAACCCCAAGTTGAACATGGAGAGCGGAGAGGAGCGAGGGGAAACGCGACCCGCCCGGGAAGCAGGTGGCGAGGTTTGGCCTTTGACCTACCCTCAG
>NW_009189094.1:2375-5820 GCF_000690835.1 Fulmarus glacialis | reverse complement strand
TACGGCACAGTTTTTATTCATTCATACCAGAGTAAACAACCCAAACTTTTCAACAGTTCATATACATAATGGAGATAACTTAGCTTCAACTGAGAAAGAATTTAGAAGAGTGTCCAACTCTAACACTCTAAAATGAACTCTTTAATGTGCTGCAGAGAGATTTTCTGAAACAGATCCTCATGCTTCTTTACAGTTAATGAACAGTCACTAGAAGGAAAGTCAGAAAATGTGGAAAAACTGAAGGCATAATATATTGCTCTTGCCAAGACTCCCACACTATTGGCTCTAAATACCTAAGTCTGCTCACAGCTAAAACTTATTGTTCATAATTTGGCCCAAAATTGTTAAAACTATGAGGCAACTACAAAATAATACAAAGTATTACGAGATTTATCTCTAACTCTATCACACATTCTGGTAATAAAACTGACTACTTCTACAGACAGAGGGTAAATTTTCTATTTTTAAAGCTAGCTTTTAAAACTGGAGTAACTCAACCCAAAGCAAATATAAGTATAGAGCTTCATTTTACAAAGTTCAATTTATTTTTACAGCACTTACTGAAGGGAAAACATAATTTCATGCCTATTTGGCTTCTCTTTTGCTTCCCTGACTTTTTTCCAATAGTCAATTTTGCCCATGAACTTTTTTCTTTAAACAAAAGACTGCAACTCATGCAAAAAACCCAAGAAACACAGGGTCCATGTAGAACAAAAACCAGCTCATCCATACCTACTAACTACTTTAACATATGAATATAAACCTTTATGTCTAAAAACATGACAGCATTAGTAACAGGCAAAATACTCATGCACAGTCAGATAAAAAAATTGTTAGAGTGGAGGAAAACCCAACCACTTGCAGATTATTTGCTTTATGTCATTTTTTCCTGTAAATTCCTTTCAGTGTGTTGGACTAGAAATTTTATTTCAAAGTGGAAAACCAAAAAAACTCAAACCCCAAATCTGTCTGTAATCCACAATATAGAATCACAAACTATCTTTTTTTTTTAAATAGAAGTACAGGTATAGCATAAACTTTAGCATAAAGAGCAGTGTTACATTTTAGGTATGCATGCAAAACTGGGAGGGAAGAGAGTAGAAGTCCATTTAAAAAATTCCATCTTTTTAAATACGGAGCAAGAAGGAAAAACCTGCGGGAAAACCTAATAATATAATCCTAACAGAAACATGATATCACAGCAAATCTAGACCTGAAATTCCTACAGAAACAACTAAAGAGAACCGAGAAGTCAAAGCCTGTAAGAATGTAACTTTTTAGGCTGCTTCGTGGGTTGTGAATCTCACAGAGTTTGGCAGAGTAACTTCACTAGTAAGACTCCTATTGCCAGGTGATTTCATGTGGCCACTCCAACAAGCTTTGTGTCTCTTCTACCAAATCAGATCAGTCATCTGAGTGAAACACAGCACATACACAAGGACTCTTATGCTTCTTATTATTATCATTAGCACAGAGGGTAAGTCAGATGCTTTCAAGTTTTTGTTTCACTTCTTAAGAATCAACATAGGCCTCTTCAATATATAAATTATGTTTTGAATACACTGGAAAAGTATATCTTCCAAGATACTACTAGATAAAAAAGAGGGTTATACTATTCATTCTGACAAAATATTGACAATAAAAGGTTACAATTAACCCGACACCTGAGAAAAGCAACCAAAAAAATGTTCTTCTGAACATACAGCGTTACTAACCCTTCCTCTGTTCATAAACATAAGTATATGTTAGCATTTGGTGTAAAGTGCTGCTATATTTAGTTAGTGTAACTGGTTGTCAAAACAGTCAAAGCCGATGTTATTTCCATGACCGATAGTGAAATACTCAATGTATCTATATTTTCAGAAATGCCAGAAAAGCATGCAACATAAAGATACGCTGACTAGAGCTGCTGATACACCTCTGGCAGAAGGGGTGAGGGGGGGCAGAGGAGATCGAGCTCTCTATAGGTACAGAATTAAAATTAACATTTATATTAATTACAAAATACTGATTTTAATTCTGAATGTATTCAGAATCAATAATCAATTCTAAACCAAAAAAAGATTTAGACAAATACCATCTATTAAACAGAAAACTACTGGTGCCTGGCTCTGTTTCTTTAAAAATATTATCCAAGATAACTAATTTAGGTATCACATTAATAAAACAGGATAGCAAAAAATTTTTACCTCCAAATCTTTTTTCTCTCCTTAAGTGTTTGTTAACAGATGCCACCAACTGACTATAGCTCAACTTTATGGAAATCAAGAAATCTTAATATAAGACTCCTTATATTAGCCATGCATAATAAAAAATCCTTGCATTGCATTGATTTTGCACATGAATCATAAAAACACTATGCACACTACATGGAAAAAATACCTGATGCTAACAGATGCTATACCAAATCATTAAATTAACTATGACACACTCCTACAAGATAAATCTATAACAAAATCATTATTCTATCTGGAAACAGATGTGGGGACAATTAAGGTTTTTTTAATTGTCACCTTATTAGTATTTGGCATTTCAGTAGCACCTTAGCAACTATGAAGAGTGGAAGATATGTTAGTGTGCAAACTTCTACCTGAGCAGAGTTAAGCAAGCCAGCAGAATTCTTGCTTCTTAAAGCTCAAACTGCTGGCACCAGGAATGTAATGACACAGCAAAGATGGTACTGACGCCTACAAAATAACCTTAACTAAAGAATTCAGCTATTATGCATTGCAACTATGTTGTTGCAGCTGTCATCTGGAGATCTTCAGGTCACTTACCTGGTTTTAGAAAATCACCCTGCGGTAGCCTAATGAGCTGCTCAAATTTAATAACTTAGTCAACAGTGGACCTGGCTACTTTTGTAATATTACATTACCACTACTGCAAAAACACCATCATATCAGGAAAAAAAGAAGCATACTTCAGCACTATGAACCTAACATCTCTCAGACACAGATGGTTCAATGATTCCAGAAACTCTGACTTTCGTAATTAGTCAGATTGCTTAGTATGATGCAGCTGTGCTGAACCCAAGTAGTGGATACATTGTGCCAGGCCAAGCAAAGCCAACACCAAAGCTTGCACACTCATTATTTTTTCTGTGGCAAATTCTTGCATTTGCGACATCTTTAATAAGTACCAATGTGAGGGGCTTGCACTGTTCCAACACAGACAAGCAAATTTCTCATGAATAGATACAAAGCCATGTTACACACATCTATCTGATAAGGGTAAGTACTGCATTGTATATAGCTGCAAAAACTACATGCAAAATTAAAAAAAGTATTCAACACAAAAATCTTCTCTCTTCATGCAACGCATACATTAAATCCAGAGCAGAGGAGTCTAAATCTGCATATAAAATATCTATAAACAGTAATCAATGCTACATCAAAAAAATACATAATTTCATGTATTTTCTACATAATCCAAAGCCTCAGTCCCA
>NW_009189094.1:0-2344 GCF_000690835.1 Fulmarus glacialis | reverse complement strand
GGGAAAGAAAAAAGGAAAAAACATTCAGCAAGACAACAGTTCAGTGCCTTTCCTTTATTAGCACTAGAATTTTTATGTAAGGGATATGCACAAATGAGACCCACATTTTCCTACTTAAAACATAAAGGTCTCTATTGTTCCATGTTACACCAGTACTGCTATGAAAACTTAATTTCTCCAACTTTTTTTTTCCCCTTGAAGAACAGAACTACTGTTCACTTAGCTGTTCCAAACTGAATGCATGCTCAAAGGGTGAGATAAGGGGAAAGAAAGAACAAATTACCACATTCATTTACTACTTTCTCCTTCTTCCTTTGATTGTTAGCATGAAAGCTTCCTACAAATGCTCATAATTCATTAAATTATTTTAACCCAGTGCATATGTTCAACAGGTCCATATATTTGTCACATCCACTGAGTTCATTTCTATGTTTGTGTAAAAACCATCTATAATGCTAATAATATAAGCCATAAATACATAGAAATATTATTGCAGAAATAATATTTGACATTAAAATAACAGAAAAATAATGCTAAGAATGCTTCATGCATATTACACATAGGGAGATTAAACACAGAGGTTGATAAGAAAAATATCTGTAGTCACCATTTAGAAGAATAAAGACTTAGAAACATGCCGTTTTAAACTTTCTGACCATAAGAAAACATTCTGTGCATTGGAATTAAGCAGTGCGCTTTACTGTGCCTGTTAATCTTTTGTTCACTTGTAGTCAGAACTTTTCCTATTTAAATAATTATTCAGTGAGTATTTATTACATTTATTTCTGAGTTTCTACACGTACTACAAAAAAATATTCAAATTAAAGCCCTCACACCTCAAAATGCTATACATTCAGCAGCAGCGGTGGAAAGTGGTGAAACAGGCATGCATGTTAAAAGCTAAGGAACTCAAGTCAAATTGGAAATGCCCAATGAGAAAACCTAACCACATCCTTCCCTTTCCGTACCTATATAAATGAAAATTACGCTAGACCTCAGCTACAAAACATTCTGCTTTTTCTCCCCAAAACAAGCTTATAATGATAACACAAATGTACTGAGCAGATATCATGTTAGGTAAATACATGGCTCATATTCATCCCTTCGTGGAAACGTGACCATGCACCATGCAGGGCATGTGCTGTACCAGCAGTTTGTACTTCCACTGACTAGGATAGTGAATATGACAATAATGAACAGCACCACAAAGCTTTGCAACCTAGTACAAAAACCTGACATACTCATGTTCATATAACTTTCAATCAACTATTTAAATGGAAAAAATACTAGTTTCCAGAAGGATATGAGGATATTACTGGAGGGCACAACTGTCACGGAGCTCCTGAGTCACCAAGTCCACTCTTCTGTTATCACCGACAAATTTCATATAATCCATTTCATCAATTTTACGGTTGGACTCAATGATCTTAAAGGTCTTTTCCAACCTAAATGATTCTATGATTCTATACAAGTAAGTAAGTTTTCCTCGTATCCCCTGCTGAAAGCTGTTGCAGAGTCTGAGCACTAACTGCTCAAAATTTCTTCCACTTTTCAACCTACATTTATTCAGGACCCGTTTATAAGCATAGCTTACCTGACCACACTCTCCTTTACCTTGGTTATTTTCCCCTCCCTAGCTTATTCACACATTTTAACAGAGAAAAATCACACCTCCTTTTTTTGCTAAGCTCAGTAAACCTCTCTTCTCTTACTCTCCTTGAAAGAGTTTCTCTTGCTGTGATCAGCTTGCTGGCCTTTCTTTCTCATTTCAGTCACATTTCAGATGAATCCTTGAGAATCGGTGGTCAAAATCTCTTTTATAGATTCCATAGACAACTATTTAATTTCTACCATCACAGAAAATCTTTTACTACTTAAAATAATTTATTAAGGATGTGCTATGTCATTTCTACAATAGTAATTTATGCATTCATGATTTCATTCTAAACTTAGAATTTTTTGTATTATCTAATTTAGGAGAATACAAATCAGGGCAATATCAGCACATTAATATATGTTATTCAACTATTACTTTTTTTTTTTTAATTATTTGCAAGTGTAGAAGAATTATAAATTTCAGTAACTTAGGGAAAATACCATGCCTTCTTTTTTAGAGCAACATAATTTTTCACTGTGATCTAATACTGCCACTTATAATTTTATACAATTTATTCCATGGAATTACTATATCATTAATATATCCATTAAATGTTTATATACACATATATGCCATATATAGTCAGCTACGTATATCTAGAATATATATTAATACATCTATTTTACATATATATGTATAAATATAAATGCATATTATATACATTTTTCTATTTAAAATATAAATATC
>NW_009189093.1:79059-81485 GCF_000690835.1 Fulmarus glacialis | reverse complement strand
AATTCTGTCCCAGCCGGAACCAGGACAGTGGGTGTGCCTCTTTCGGTCAGCAAGCCAAGTATCTTGCCTTCAACTTCACCAGAGTGGATGAAAAGCAATGATTTTTTTAAATGTAAAAAGTCTGAAGGAAGAAATCAGATCTGTTCCAAGCTGAATTTGAAATTAGGCTTCTACATAGGAAATTAATCTCTACTGTAATCTATTCAAGCCGCTTAAATGAAAACCGAATAAAAATCAAGCTTTGTATGTCTGCTGCCTGGAAGTGTAAAAGAGTATCAGACCTCTGACCTGGCAGAAGGAGCTGGACCTAGGAGCTGCTAAGCTGCTAAATGAGCTTTTGGTAATAATGAAGTTGCTTTTTTCATGCCAGTTTTTTCAGGTACTTAACTTCAGTGTCTCAGAGTCACTCAAATTTGATAATCAGTTGGGAATTAGAAATTTGCCTCTTCCAAACTCTCTGTAAAAGGAAGGTATGAAATGTTCAGATCTTCTAATTGCTGAAGGAGGTTGTGACTAGAGGCAGAAGAATAAATTGTTTACAGACAGTACTTTCCTTGTTCTCTTAAACAGCACATTTTAAATACAAAAACATCTTGATATTTTTCTTTAGTGTATGCTATGTGTCGTGGTTTAACCCCAGCCGGCAACTAAGCCCCGCACAGCAACTCGCTCACTCCCCCCTGGTGGGATGGGGGAGAGAATCAGAAGAGTAAAAGTGAGAAAACTCATGGGTTGAGATAAAGACAGTTTAATAGGTAAAGCAAAAGCCGCATGCGCAACAAAGCAAAATGATGAATTCATTCACTACTTCCCATCGGCAGGCAGGTGTTTAGCCATCTCCAGGAAAGCAGGGCTCCATCATGTGTAATGGTTACTTGGGAAGTCAAAATGCCATCACTCTAAACGTCCTCTGCTTCCTTCTTCTTTCCCCAGCTTTATATGCTGAGCGTGACATCATATGGTATGGAATATTCCTTTGGTCAGTTGGGTTCAGCTGCCCCAGTTGTGCTCCCTCCCAGCTTCTTGTGCACCCCCAGCCTACTCGCTGGTGGGGTGGGGTGAGAGGCAGAAAAGGCCTTGATGCTGTGTAAGCACTGCTCAGCAGTAACGAAAACAACCCTGTGTTATCAACACTGTTTTCAGCACAAATCCAAAACACAGCCCCATAATAGCTACTGTGAAGAAAATTAACTCTATCCCAGCCAAAACCAGCACATACATATTTCAAGTTTGTTTAGCATGCATTTTGATTGTTATTTTGGGGGAATTTTTAATTATAATTGCTGTCGGATGAAACTGGACATACTAATAAATACAGAACATCACGCACCATTTCAACATAAAACCATAAACACTGAGACTATGAGTAAGCATACGTTCAGTTACTAATTTAAGTATATGGATGATCATAGTAAGTCTCCTGATTGGCAAAAGCATAGTAACAAATGGGAGCCAGTCTTTCTTTAAGATAATATTAAGTACAAATGCATGACAAGGTTAAATTGGGCTCAGGCTGTGTTTTCTTGAGTGCTGGTGTAAAAGAGCATTACAGGCATTTTCCCCTGAACATCCGTCTTGCGGTTCTGGCTGGCAGTTGCGGGCAGGTGCAGCTGGAGTGGCTGCAATGATCGCTGCCTCTCCGCCGCCTGTGCTGCTCTACCCGTGGTCTCGTTCCCATGGCAGAGACGACTGAATGATGTGTCTCTGCTCCTGAGCCGCTGTGATTTATAGACTGACCTTGTAATGGGAATGGATGTTGATTTCCACCAAATTTAGGCCGTAGCAATAGATGTGCAGTCCCTGCCAAGCTCCCTGCTCAGGGTGAGTAGATAGGGGATAGGCAAGCCGCCTTGGGAGCCATAGCCTAGGCTCAGAGGACTTTCTAGGAGGAATATGTCCCTGAAATCACAAACCTGCTGAGGGAGGAGTTTACAGAGGGACCGCTGGTCTGCTGGGAAGCAGGCTGCGAGGTATCTTCTGCATGCTTTTCAAGCGGTGCTCTGTGGAGCCTGTATCAAGGCAATCCTACCTGAAGGCCAGGATGGGAATGCAGAAGGTGGCTCACACAGTAACGGAGATTGTCACAATCCTACTCAGAGGCGGGTAATGGAGATATGCCCGTGCCTACCTAGTCTATCGAGACATCCCCGCCTGGCAGCTTTCTTCTTGCACGGTTTTTGTGTGGCTGTTAAGCTCAGTGCATTAAAAATCACCTGCCAAAGCCTTTATTAAGGATGATCGTGAATTGCTGAAAAGTGAAGAAATTCAGGCTTGTTTCCCATGGCAACTTTAACTCGGCACTCTTGTGCATAAGTATTACAGTGGCATATTAATCTGCAATTACCTGTCTTCATGCAGCTTAGGCTTGGGTGTAGTTTTAAATACCTAGTTCTCAATTCAGCTTCTTACAATGTTGTTTCTAGAGG